>NC_089837.1:71598179-71758179 GCF_035609145.1 Eleutherodactylus coqui | reverse complement strand
TCATTCCTGCTGTTCTGGTACCTGGGCCTTTGGTTATGCTGCACCATAGTTCCTGTTGGGGAGGAATGGAGAAGCGGAGGAGCAGCAATGGTGGAGGTTGGTCTATCTGCTTGGTCTGTCAATTGTGAGGCCTGTCTGCTGTTTGACCGAGTTGCGATGATGAAGAAAAAGGAAGTCGGCGATGCAAGTGCACTTCCTAATGGCGATCAGGCATAGGCATCTGTGAATGCTACTGCAAATGCTTTGCAGAGTTGGACTGCTCTTACAACACTGAAGGAATATTGAATGTTGAGCAGCGTGATCGCACATAAAACATTTTCACCATTCTGTTCGCTTTGCTGGGAAATGCCGCAATGCCTCAAATAGGTTAGCAGGATTTACTCGTTTGACTCCTCCTGCAACCCCAGTGAGAAATGCTCATGAAACATCTACAGCTGTAGTTGTCTCCTCTGATGGGACTTTTAATTTGTAATCTCATTCTGCTCAGAAGGGTAAGCATGGCCCTGTTTTATATATTTCATTTGCTTCATCTGCATGTGCAAATGCTATAATGCAGGCTATTTCAGCACAAACTGTTTCAAGATGTTAAAAGAAAGTTACATGGATTACAGCTGCCTTATGCTATTTTGTATCCGGCGTGGCTGAAAGTTGTGATTCAGGGGGAGAATTCTTTCTTTGATAATTCTAGGAATGTTGCATCCTGGATTGATGAACATCAACAATATTTATATATATATATCGATGATAATTAGTACTTATCATTTGTAGATTATTGGTAGAGCATTATCACTATGACTAGGTGATTAGAGCCCTAGGCTATATGGGCATGTGTGTATGGGATTGGGTGTGGCGGGGTGTTTTTTTTATTTCTTAGTTTTTTTCTCCAATTATCTTTCTTTCTCCGTATCTACCACACAACGCAGCCAGAGTTTTAGTTTATTTGTGTAAAACATAAATATTGAATATAATTTACCATGCTTCAAGACGTTAATATAATTTCATGGAGTAAGTGGGATATAGGGGATAAAACAAAAAGATACGCTGTTTTTTCATCTATTTAGCTATTTCAACCAGCTATTGCTGGTCTATTAGAAACATACTTAACACAAGATACTATACACTTAGTCCACCATTCTGGATGATCACATTCTTTTGCTTCTGTGTACTTTGTGTGGAGTAAGTGTACTTGTAAGGTCTTACCAGTGCTGGATTGGAGCCCAGGTGTAGTAGCCAAGCTGGACTAGAGAGTAGTTGGGAGGAAGCCAGGTCATTAGCAGGTGGTCACAGTTGCAGTACAGAGGATAAGGCAGGAATTGTAGTCAAGTGAAAGCCAAGTTGTTAGCAGTTGGTCACAGTTGCAGTACAAAGGATGAAGCAAGAATCATAGTCAAGTGGAAGCCGAGTCGTGAGTGGGTGGTCACAGTTGTAGTAGTCATCTGTTATAGATTGCTTGGGGAGATTTGTTTGTCTTAAATGTATTATTGCACAAAAGAAATATTCTTTGGTAGCAATTAGAGATGAGCGAACGTACTCGTCCGAGCTTGATACTCGTTCGAGTATTAGCGTGTTCGAGATGCTCGTTACTCGAGACGAGTACCACGCGATGTTCGAGTTACTTTCACTTTCATCTATGAGACGTTAGCGCGCTTCTCTGGCCAATAGAAAGACAGGGAAGGCATTACAACTTCCCCCTGCGACGTTCAAGCCCTATACCACCCCCCTGCAGTGAGTGGCTGGCGAGATCAGGTGTCACCCGAGTATATAAATCGGCCCCTCCCGCGGCTCACCACAGATGCATTCTGACATAGTTCAGGGAAAGTGCTGCTGGTGCCGGAGCTGCTATAGGGAGAGCGTTAGGAGTTATTTTAGGCTTCAAGAACCCCAACGGTCCTTCTTAGGGCCACATCTAACCGTGTGCAGTAGTGTGGAGGCTGCTTTTTGCAGTGTTGCACTTTTTTTTTTTTTTTCCTATATCGGCCATGCAGAGCATTGCGTCCTGCAGTAATTTTACATTGTCCAGGGCCAGTAGTGGTGAGGCAGGGACAGAAGACATATTTAGTGTATATAGGCAGTGGGCCTTTCCAAAAACATTTGGGAAAAAAAATCTATTTGGGCTGCCTGTGACCGTCCTCAGTGTACAGGGTCTCTGCTGGGGGTAGTTGTCCTAATTCATACGCAGCCAGCTAAGTGTTACAGCAGGCTTGCGCAAAATTCTTTCCTGCCTCTGTGTTGCCTGTTACATCACCGCTGTATTCCTGTCCACAGTGAAACAGTCTGCAGTAATTTTATATTGTCCAGGGCTAGTAGTGGTGAGGTAGGGACAGAAGACATATTTAGTGTATATAGGCATTGGGCCTTTCCAAAAGCATTTGGGAAAAAAAAAATCTATTTGGGCTGCCTGTGACCGTCCTCAGTGTACAGGGTCTCTGCTGGGGGTAGCTGTCCTAATTCATACACAGCCAGCTAAGTGTTACAGCAGGCTTGCAAAAAATTCTTTCCTGGCTCTGCTGTGCGTTCCGTAAGCGAAGTCAGCCTCCAACCACAGGCCAATAAGCGGCACATTTAATTACAGCGTTCTGTTTCTGCCTACTGGTAATACAGCATGCTGAGGGGTAGGGGTAGGCCTAGAGGACGTGGACGCGGGCGAGGACGCGGAGGCCCAAGTCAGGGTGTGGGCACAGGCCGAGCCAGTGCGGTGGCCAGGGGTAGAGGCAGGGCCAGACCGAATAATCCACCAACTGTTTCCCAAAGCGCCCCCTCGCGCCATGCCACCCTGCAGAGGCCAAGGTGCTCTAAGGTGTGGCAGTTTTTCACAGAGACGCCTGACGACCGACGAACAGTGGTGTGCAAACTTTGTCGCGCCAAGATCAGCTGGGGAGCCACCACCACCAGCATGCGCAGGCATATGATGGCCAAGCACCGCACAAGGTGGGACGAAGGCCGTTCACCGCCTCTGGTTTGCACCACTGCCTCTCCCCCTGTGCCCCAACCTGCCACTGAGATCCAACCCCCCTCTGAGGACACAGGCACGAGTGCCTACCGGCCTGCACCCACACCCTCACCTCCGCTGTCCTCGGCCCCATCCAGCAATGTCTCTCAGCGCAGCGTCCAGACGTCGCTAGCGCCACAGTTTGAGCGCAAGCGCAAGTACGCCGCCACGCACCCGCACGCTCAAGCATTAAACGTGCACATAGCCAAATTGATCAGCCTGGAGATGCTGCCGTATAGGCTTGTGGAAACGGAGGCATTCAAAAGCATGATGGCGGCGGCCCCGCGCTACTCGGTTCCCAGTCGCCACTACTTTTCCCGATGTGCCGTCCCAGCCCTACACGACCACGTCTCCCGCAACATTGTACGCGCCCTCACCAACGCGGTTACTGCCAAGGTCCACTTAACAACGGACACGTGGACAAGCACAGGCGGGCAGGGCCACTATATCTCCCTGACGGCACATTGGGTGAATTTAGTGGAGGCTGGGACAGAGTCAGAGCCTGGGACCGGTCACGTCCTACCCACCCCCAGAATTGCGGGCCCCAGCTCGGTGCTGGTATCTGCGGCGGTGTATGCTTCCTCCACTAAACCACCCTCCTGCTCCTCCTCCTCCTCCAACGCAACCTCTGTCTCGCAATCAAGATGTGTCAGCAGCAGCACGTCGCCAGCAGTCGGTGTCGCGCGGCGTGGCAGCACAGCGGTGGGCAAGCGTCAGCAGGCCGTGCTGAAACTACTCAGCTTAGGAGAGAAGCACACAGCCCACGAACTGCTGCAGGGTTGGACAGAGCAGACCGACCGCTGGCTTGTGCCGCTGAGCCTCCAACCGGGCATGGTCGTGTGTGACAACGGCCGTAACCTGGTGGCGGCTCTGCAGCTCGGCAGCCTCGCGCACGTGCCATGCCTGGCCCATGTCTTTAATTTGGTGGTTCAGCGCTTTCTGAAAAGCTACCCACACTTGTCATACCTGCTCGGAAAGGTGCGCCGGATCAGCGCA
Organism: Eleutherodactylus coqui; assembly: GCF_035609145.1. Lineage (NCBI taxonomy): Eukaryota > Metazoa > Chordata > Amphibia > Anura > Eleutherodactylidae > Eleutherodactylus > Eleutherodactylus coqui. The sequence continues at coordinate 71,754,194 of NC_089837.1, read as the reverse complement.
CATTTGCGCAAGTCCAAGACGGACGCTGCCACCCTGCGGACCCTGCAACATCGGTTTAATCTGCCAGTGCACCAACTGCTGTGCGACGTGCCCACACGGTGGAACTCTACACTCCACATGTTGGCCAGACTCTATGAGCAGCGTAGAGCTATAGTGGAATACCAACTCCAACATGGGCGGCGTAGTGGGAGTCAGCCTCCTCAATTCTTTACAGAAGAGTGGGCCTGGTTGGCAGCCATCTGCCAGGTCCTTGGAAACTTTGAGGAGTCTACCCAGATGGTGAGCGGGGATGCTGCAATCATTAGCGTCACCATTCCTCTGCTATGCCTCTTGAGAAGTTCCCTGCAAAGAATAAAGGCAGACGCTTTGCGCTTGGAAACGGAGGCGGGGGAAAACAGTATGCTTGGCCCACTGCTGAGAGTACCCATGCTGCTTGCCTGTCATCCTTTCAGCGTGTATGGCCGGAGGAGGAGGAGGAGGAGGATCCTGAAAGTGATCTTCCTAGTGAGGACAGCCATGTGTTGCGTACAGGTACCCTGGCACACATGGCTGACTTCATGTTAGGATGCCTTTCTCGTGACCCTCGTGTTACACGCATTCTGGCCACTATGGATTACTGGGTGTACACACTGCTCGACCCACGGTATAACCAGAACCTTTCCACTCTCATACCCGAAGAGGAAAGGGGTTCGAGAGTGATCCTATACCACAGGACCCTGGCGGACAAACTGATGGTAAACTTCCCATCCGACAGCGCTAGTGGCAGAAGGTGCCGTTCCGAGGGCCAGGTAGCAGGGGAGGCGCAGAGATCAGGCAGCATGTACAGGGCAGGCAGGGGAACATTCTCCAAGGCCTTTGCCAGCTTTATGGCTCCCCAGCAAGACTGTGTCACCGCTCCCCAGTCAAGGCTGAGTTGGCGGGAGCACAGTAAAAGGATGATGAGGGAGTACGTAGCTGATCGCACGACCGTCCTCGGTGACGCCTCTGCCCCCTACAACTACTGGGTGTCGAAGCTGGACACGTGGCCTGAACTCGCGCTGTATGCCCTGGAGGTGCTTGCTTGTCCTGCGGCTAGCGTCTTGTCAGAGAAGGTGTTTAGTGCGGCTAGGGGAATCATCACAGATAAGCGTACCCGCCTGTCAACCGACAGTGCCGACAGGCTTACACTCATCAAGATGAACAAAGCCTGGATTTCCCCAGACTTCTCTTCTCCACCAGCGGACAGCAGCGATACCTAAGCAATACGTAGGCTGCACCCGCGGATAGAAGCATCGTTCTCTATCACCATCAAAAACGGGGACCTTTTTGCTTCATCAATCTGTGTATTCTATTCATCCTCCTCCTTCTGCTCCTCCTCCTGAAACCTGACGTAATCACGCCGAACGGGCAATTTTTCTTAGGCCCACAAGGCTCAGTCATATAATTTTTGTAAACAATTTTTATACGTGTCAATGCTCATTAAAGCGTTGAAACTTTCACCTGAACCAATTTTTATTTTAACTGGGCTGCCTCCAGGCCTAGTTACCATTTAAGCCACATTAACCAAAGCGATTAATGGGTTTCACCTGCCCTCTTGGTTGGGCATGGGCAATTTTTCTGAGGTACATTAGTACTGTTGGTACACCAATTTTTTGGGGCCCTCGCCTACAGTGTAATCCAATTAATTTTTTGACCACCTGCATTAAAGCTGACGTTACATCAGCTGTGATGGGCAATGCAATGGGATATATTTATGTACCGCCGGTGGCTTCCTGGCACCCAGCCATGCTGTGGGTCCACAGGGAGTTGTCACTGCATGTGTCCACTTCTAAAGAACCCCAGTCTGACTGGGGCATGCAGTGTGGGCCGAAGCCCACCTGCATTTAATCGGACGTTACCTCAGCTGTGATGGGCACTGCAATGGGATACATTTATGTACAGCTGGTGGGTTCCAGGGAGCCACCCATGCTGTGGGTGCACACGGAATTCCCATTGCGGAGTTGTACCTGCCTGTGACTATTTATAAAAAAACGCGGTCTGACTGGGGCATGCAGACACCTTGACAGAATGAATAGTGTGTGGCACATAGGTTCCCCATTGCTATGCCCACGTGTGCAGCTCCTGATGGCGGTGGCACAGGATTATATTTCTCATTGCTTCTGTACAGCATTGTGGGCTATCGCTCTGCCCCTTTTAAAGGGGGTCGCTGCCTAGCCGTGCCAACCCTCTGCAGTGTGTGCCTGCGGTTCCTCCTCATGGCAGACGCACTTATAAATAGACATGAGGGTGGTGTGGCATGAGTGCAGCTGAAGGCTGCGCAGGGACACTTTGGAGTGTGCTGTGGACACTGGGTCGTGCGGGGGGGTTGGGCAGCATGTAACCCAGGAGAAGTGGCAGCGGAGTGTCATGCAGGCAGTGATTGTGCTTTGTTGGAGGTAGTGTGGTGCTTAGCTAAGGTATGCATTGCTAATGAGGGCTTTTCAGAAGTAAAAGTTTTTGGAAGGGGGGGCACTCTTTCCGCTATTGTGGCTTAATAGTGGGACCTGGGAACTTGAGATGCAGCCCAACATGTAGCCCCTCGCCTGCCCTATCCGTTGCTGTGTCGTTCTCATCACTTTCTTGAATTGCCCAGATTTTCACAAATGAAAACCTTAGCGAGCATCGGTGATATACAAAAATGCTCGGGTCGCCCATTGACTTCAATGGGGTTCGTTACTCGAAACGAACCCTCGAGCATCGCGATAATTTCGTCCCGAGTAACGAGCACCCGAGCATTTTGGTGCTCGCTCATCTCTAGTAGCAATATATCTCCCCCCTCAGTATTCCAGCAAATGTATTAAGAAAGTGATGGAATTTGTGACCATATTCCCTGCTATTCCTACATTAATTGTGGGCAATTTGAAAAATTGTCTGGATCCCTGCTTGGATAGATTTAATAAAGGTCCTATAGTGGCTTCTCCTTCCCAAACTACTTTCACACATTTATTAATGGAATTAAGTTTATGTGATTTGTGGAGGTTGAGAAATCCAGACGTTTGACAGTAATCTTGTTATTCCAGTTCACATAATACACTTTCTAGAATAACTCTCTCAATAGGCACTCCATCTATGCTGCCTTATCTTTTTAGAGTGGAATATCCACCACAAACTGTGTCTGATCATTCTGATCTATTAATCATTGATTTACCTTGAATGGTGAGGAATTTAGTTTGTATAGAGTATGGAAGTTAAATAGCTTTTGGTTGAACATGCTTGATGGTAATGGTAGAAAGGAGGAGGCTCTATTGGAATTTTTTTTCGATTAATATAGGCTCTGCTCAGTGCCTATAGTGTGGGATGCTATAAAATCATTTTTACGTGGTCATTATATACAGAAGATTACCCAATATAATTTAATTGGAAAGAGGCACAGTCTTAGGGTGCGTTCACACGAACGTATATCGGCTCGGTTTTCACGCCGATCCGATATACGTTGTCCTCATGTGCAGGGGGGGAGGCTGGAAGAGCCCAGGAGCAGAAACTCAGCTCCCGCCCCCTCTCTGCCTCCTCTCTACCCTTCTGCACTATTTGCAATGGGGAGAGGCGGGACGGGGGCGGGGCTAATTCCCGGAACTTAGCCCCGCCCCTGTTCCACCTCCTCTCATTGCAAATAGTGCATAGGGGCGGAGAGGAGGCAGAGAGGGGGCAGGAGCTCAGCTCCTGCTCCTGGGCTCTTCCAGCCTCCCCCCCCTGCACATGAGAACAATGTATATCGGCTCGGCGTGAAAACCGAGCCGATATACGTTCGTGTGAACGCACCCTTAACTTGTAGATCATCTGAGAAGTGTTGCAAAAAATAAGCATCTTTTTAAGAGGGGGAAGATCTTTGAGGAAGGAAAAGCAGGGAGTCATTTGTTGGGTTGTAATGCACAGGAATCATCATATGTTGCAACATTGAGAAGGCCTGATAATTCTTTGGTTATAAAGTAGGATGAAATTGTGGAAACTTTTTTTTCATAAACATGTATACTTCTCGATTAAATATGGATTGTGAAGATTTTTGGCTCAGGTACAATTGCCAACTTTGTCTGATAAGCAGAGAGGGATATCAGAGGGTCCTTTGATACTGAATGGGTTAAAGAATACAGTAGCAGCATTTCCTAAAGAAAAGTCGCCTGGGTTGGATGGTTTTCCAAGTGAACTTTTTAAGCGGTACTAGGATATGCGTCTGCCACATTTATTGATGGTGTTTAATGAATCATTGTGTAAAGGCATACTTCTACCATTGATGAGAGATGCATGATTGTCTTAATTTCTAAACTGGGTTCTTCCCGACTCTTATCATCTAATATCTCTGTTGACCACTGATATTAAAATCTTGGCGAAGGTGCTTGCGAATAGATAACTTTTATTAATGACTCATTTAATACATGAGGATCAGTCCAGTTTCATGTCAAACAAATCAACTGCTATTAATTTAAGAAGGTTATATCAGGTCTGTGGGAGCAGAGCTGTTTTTGCATTCAACGCTGCAAAGGTTTTTGACTTCGTTGAGTGGAACTATTTGTGGGCTGTTGTTCACAGGATGGGTTTCGTTGAAAATATGTGGTATGGGTTATACTGCTCTATTCAATGCCAAGGGTAAGAATGAGGGTAAATTATTGTATTTTTGGATGGACTGTGTTAGAGAGGGGAACAAGGCAGGGGTATCCCCTGTCCCCTCTTCTCTTTGCCTTGGCAATTGAGCCCCTGGATGGCAATCGCCCAATATAGTTGGATTGCATTATGGAAAAATTGAGGAATGTATCTCACTATGATCTGATGTCATATACGGAGGATTTTAGTAGATCAATGAGTCCTACTATGTCCATTTTTGATATATTTGTAAGATGTCGGGTCTCGCTACTAATTGGGAAAAATTCTGCTCCTTCCTTCAGATCCCTTGCCGATGGACTATTCATTGAAACATAAGCAATTACAAATAGTATACTTAGTCATGCTGCAAGGCCTGTTGAGAGGTTAGACAATAACTGATAGGGATGCAAACTTCCAATAGAGGTAGTTTTCTATTCCCTATTAGCATGCATTTTCCCAGTGAGATTGCATGCCCTATATAAGCCTTTCTACACCAACTTGGCGCTCTCCATAAGGCAAAACTTTATTCCCCCAGATCTAGGTCAGAACTGATTGTTCCTCCTCCATCACTAAATTTTAGGTAAATCCAATATTAAAGGGGTTGTCCCGAGGCAGCAAGTGGGTCTATACACTTCTGTATGGCCATATTAATGCACCTTGTAATGTACATTGTGCATTAATTATGAGCCATACAGAAGTTATCAAAAGTTATTCACTTACCTGTTCCGTTGCTGGCGTCCTCGTCTCCATGGTTGCCATCTACTTTTCGCCGTCTAATGGCCAAATTAGACGCGCTTGCGCAGTCCGGGTCATCTGCTTTTCTCAATGGGGCTCCGTGTAGCTCCGCCCCGTCACGTGCCGATTCCAGCCAATCAGGAGGCTGGAATCGGCAATGGACCGCACAGAAGCCCTGCGGTCCACCGAGGGAGAAGATGGCGGCGGCCATCTTCACCGGGTAAGTAAGAAGTCACCGGAGCGCGGGGATTCAGGTAAGCGCTGTCCGGTGTTATTTTTTAACCCCTGCATCGGGGTTGTCTCGCGCCGAACGGGGGGGGGGGGTTGAAAAAAAAAAAAAAACGTTTCGGCGCGGGACAACCCCTTTAAGGAGAATATATGGAATTTTCTTAAAGAGAAGCTTGAGCAGTGCTGCAAAAAAAAAACAAAAAAAAAAACGGGGTATGTCAATAAACCTGCAATACTTCAACTGTGTTTTTGACCAATAGACCTCTCGGTCTATCAGGTTTTTATTTTACTATTTTTTACGTGTTGAATGTGTGAAGCAGTAAACTTGCATGAAATGCCTCTGTCATATTTCTTATATCCATTAATCTTTTACCCAAGGCTGCACTGCATATTGTGTCACAATGTCACATTTCAAATGAGAGTCATCTCAGCTCGATGCTTGCACAAACATCTCTCTTGTATTTGAGTAGCTGATGATCCAGAGAGTTTTTATGTACATGGATGATGCAGCAAGGAAATAAACCTTTTATTTTTCATTAAGAATACAGAAATCTTACAGAAGGTATGGGCTTACAAATAGCTGGTGATGGAGGGGAGCATGATGCCCCCCCCCCCATCATACATGTCTCCCATTGAAATGCACTGCACCCTTGTCAGGACCTGTCTATAAAAAAGAAGTGGGAGGCACTGATGGACTGGGTTAGGTCATTTAGCCCTCCATCAGTAACCATTTGCAGGAAGCGGACAACATGAGAGAAGAACAGGGCATAACTATAAAAACAAAGTAAATGGTGTAGAACTAGTCAAGACTGTATATTCATAAGTTAGTAACATCTCCATTGCTTACTTTCCATTAAAAGGCCAACCCCTTTAATATTTTTATGTAAAAGATGTAGCTAAAATGTTCGGATACGGAGCTCCAAATCTCCTGCATCAGTGGTGTAGCTATAGGGGCAGCAGGGGTTGCAGTTGCAACCTGGCCCCTAAGCCGGAGGGCCCACTAGTCCCTGTCATCACACTACAACATGTTATTACGGGAGCCAATGTTCTCCCTCAGACTCCCAGACTGTGTCCTGAGACCCGAGCATTGGTGGTGCAGTGTCACAGTTTTACTGCACCCTGGATGCTGTCACATTGACTTTATAGTCATATAAGATGAGTCCTTGGAAGAGGAGAGGAGAGGCGAAGACGGGAGTAAGAGTGAGATCAGGACAGGTCACATCCTGTCTTCTGCTCGTATTGGCACGGGACTCAACCAGTCTAAACTCATGTATGAAAGAGTGCGCCAGCACCAACATCACTGCTCCCCCCCCACCTCCCTTCATCCGCTAAACTCCAAGTGATGTGTGTTGCCTGCCGGTGATTCTATGCTGCTGGTGAATTGAAGATCCAGATTATGCATGTGTGTACCCATATGTGTCTGCATATGTGTGTATGTTTATGTGTAGAATTATGCCTGTCTGTAAGTCTTTGTATAAAAGTGTGTCTTTATGTTTGTAAGATATTTCATGCAGCAAAATGGATGAGATTTTCAAAATCTAATTCACATACTAAGGGCTCATGTCCACGGGCAAAATAAGAATTAAAATCCGCAGCGGATTTTAACTCTTCTCCTGCCCGCGGATCCGCATCCCATAGGGATGCATTGACCACCCGCGGGGTAGATAAATACCCGCGGATCGTCAATAAAAGTGATTTTAAAAAAAATGGAGCATGAAAAAATCTGGACCATGCTCCATTTTCATGCGGGTCTCCCGCGGGGACGGCTCCCGCGGGCTTCTATTGAAGCCCATGGAAGCCGTCCGGATCCGCGGGACACAAAAATCTGATTTTACTCACACGCTCCGGTTCTTCTCTTCGCCGCGGCGCCATCTTCTCTCAGTCGCTTCGGCCCGGCGCATGCGCGGGGCATGTCACCGACGTCATCATGCACATCCGCCGAGCCGAAGAAAGAAGATCCGGCCGCGACGAGAGAAGATGACGCCGCAGCGAAGGAAGTATCCGGAGCGTGTGAGAGGTAAGTTAATTCTGATTTTTTCCTATTTTCAGCCCTCATGTCCGCGGGGCAGGAGGGACCCGCTGCAGATTCTACATGGAGAATCTGTAGCGGGCCTGATTTTCCCCGTGGACATGAGGCCTAAGGGAAAACTCCACAGAGAAATTGACCAGTGAAGTGGTATTTGCATCCACTGCATGAATTCCACAGAAAGAATTCCAGAACAGGCTAAGAAGGCATAGACAGGGAGTGATTAATAAGGACTTAGATAAATACCAGAAAAGGATGAGCAGAACAGTAAATACTTAATTAGTCAAGTGACAAGAAATGTAAAAGTTTTATGGTCTCTAAATTGATGTTAGGGGGTCACCAGGCCAGCGTGTTACTTCTGCTCACATTCTCCACTGATGTAGAAACCCCCCTATGAGATTAATTCTGTTTTTGATAGTATCAAAGATGGTTATAAACTTATGTTCCCAAATTCTTCTGTAACGTTGGATTTGAAATTGCCTTTAAGTATAATAACTTTCATATGTTGTATGTTGTGTTAATGACTAGAAAAATGCTTTGCCACAGGTAATTCAGTCTTTCTCTCTTTAATTGTGTGGCGATGAGATCTCATCCCGGCTTTTAGTTTTTGTCCTGTTTCCCCAATATAAAGTCCCCCAACAGGACATTCCCTGCACAGGATCAGGTACACAACATCGAACGTGGAACATATGAATGTCCCCGGGATCTTGTAGTCCTGCTGTGTGTTGGGGATTTGTACATTGTACGTGGCCAGTACATGTGAGCAGGTCTTGCAGGGATAAGTTGCTTTTTGTGTGTCAGAGGGCAATGCACTCCTGATTATAAAGTTCCCTAAATTTGCCTGTAACACAGAAGGGGACGGTCCGGGAATATGGTTTTCAGACGATCAACCTTGTGTAGGTTATGATGGACTTTCTTTGTGGTTTTCCTTAGTCTCTCTAGCTGTGGATTGAAGGTCACTACTAGAGGTATATGGTCATTTCCTTCCTTCTCTGTATATTGTAGCAGTTGATTTCTGGGTATCCCGGTGGCTCTGGTGATTTGGTCATCAATTGAGGTGGGATGCTAGCCCTGATTTAAAAATGTCCTTTTAAGGTGGTATAAATGTTCCTCTCTGTCTGTTGGGTTGAAGCAGAATCCCATGAGTCATGTCACTGCTGCTTGTCTAGTTGTCCTTCCCTGGGAAGGAAAAAGACCTTCTCCCAAGATGGTGGCTCCTATGAGAATGGAGGAAACTACCCTACCCTCATCAATAAGACCCCCTATTGCCTGTCTTTAGTGAGGACTCCAACACCACCCCCACACTTCAGAGGTCTGAGGCAGTCTGCCTGATCTAATAATATGGGTGTCGTGCACTACTTGTATCTATGTAACTGGCATCCTATACATGCCCTATCTGTGTGTATTATAATACTAAGCACCCGCCCCACCCACCGCCATGATTAGTAGGTGTGTGAGTGGTCATTCTTCAGTAGTTTGCACCTGTCCTCCCACCCCATATAGCTTCTACATGCTGCTTAGAACTGGCATTTGTAACGGGCCTTATACCTTTGTATCTGAAAGTATATGCTTTTTCAGTGATTTTTATAAATTTGATCCCTTTTTAGTGACTTGTTTATACCATAATGTCAGCTTAATAAAAGACATTTTTGGAACAGAGATTGGGCGAAATACAATGATTCATACTCGATTTACCGCTCCAACCATATGAAATGGGAAGAAATTACTTTCTTTTTAGTATATTTTCATTGCAAATCTTTGAGGAAAAAAAAAGGTTGAGTGGACATAAAGCGCCATAGACTTCATTTATGTGATGTAGTCAATAAAATGAAACCAGAAATGTAATAGTTTTACGATTTTGTAGACTTCTATTTACTTGTGAAGTCATTTCTGTAGCCGGCTGAGAGAAGGACCATTTGCTAGCAGCAGGGGCCGATGTTTAAAAAGGCTTTGTTATTAGCATTAACATTTCACAGTTACTTTTCTCATGATATATTCCGCCGGTTACATAACCTGTTTGTGCTTTATTCCCTCTTGTTTAAGAAGGCTTTTGTTGAGCTAATGTACATAGTACAATGGGAAGACGGACAATATAATGCCAGCATGGTGGCATTAACAGAAGAGGAGATGTTTACATTGCCAGATTATATAGATTGAAGGCTCTCCGTGTATTGAGGATAAATTCTGTCTCGCTTCTTTAAAGTAAGGCTGGAAATGAGAATGTATTGATATGGAAGGAGGATATGAGAATATTGACATGGGATAAATGGATGTCTCATTTTCGAGACGTGCCTTGTTGTATATGTGAAGTGAAGAAATGCATTTTATTTGTACAGCCGCTAAAGCTTGGAAGGTTTCTCCTTATTTCTCTAATAAAACAATTTTTCCCCATGATGTTCTTATTTGTAGGGAAGCCCATAAATAACTGGGTAAATATTTTTCTACCTGAAAGTAACAAAAATGTCAGAGACATAGAATATATAAGAGAGAAAAAATATTTCATATCCTTCATCCCATATCAATAAATTCTCATTTTCAGCCACACTCAACAGAAGTAAGCCAGTAATCCTGATCAATACACCAAGAGCATTCAATCTATATTACCCATCAGTGTAAACACCTCCTCTTCTGTTAATGTAAGGGGCTACCCACAAGGGGTTAATACAGGCAGCTTCTGTACATAGGGGATGAGGTGTAAGACTGCCTCCCTTCACAGGTCCTACAATCAAGATTTGGTTTGTACCTGCTCTTGAACTAGGGTGCCCTGGCTAGTGAGAGCTGTTCCTGTGGAGACAGTCTGAGTTTGCAGGCCTGAGAAGAGAAGGTGCTGCCAAGACTTAACCCCTTACTGACCAAGCCTTAATGACCAGGCCAAATTTTGGAAATCTGACATGTGTCACCTTAACATAGAATAACTCCGTAAAGGTTTTGCATATCCAAGTGATTCTGACATTGTTTTTTCACCACATATTGTACTTCATTTAAGTGGTAAAAATAGATCGATACAATTTATGTATATTTATTAAAGTACCAAAATTAGGAAAATGCTGAAAAAAATTATAACTTTTTCATATTTCCAACTGCAATATGTCAAATATGCGCAAACATACTGTACAAATTTTTGCTTCAACATGGTCCATGTGCTACTTGTGTAATTAGAAACTAGTTAAAGGAATACTGGAAGAGAGACACTTGTAGTCTTCAGCGACGAACTGTAAGTCAGATCTGCTCCAACCTGAATCATAAGTGTGCAGACAAGTACAGACTCACAACAGGCCTGTTGTATAGGGAAAGACTACAGAAATTTCTAGTTGAAGGGACAATGCTCCCTGGTTATGAACAGAGACTTGATACCATACACCACTGTGCGTCTTGGGAGTACAGACGTGTTTAGTTATTGTTTGTTCATAGTGGTGCAGTAACAACCTTGTACAAAAGAACTGTGTACTGATTACTGTGTCCATGGCCCACTGTCACCAGTCTAACTCTTGCAGATATCCTTCGTATTGTTTTGATTTATCGCTTGTACTACCAGCCACAGAACTGACTTAGTGCGCCCAGTATGGAGTAATCATATAGTGAAACTCAAATTATGTATTGCCAGTTACTCTGTTGCTACTTACACTTATACCGGATTAATCATCATTTCTGTATTTTTGTTAACTCTGTTGCTCCATTGTATTCTGAAGCCTGCATTGCGCACCACCTTCCCATGACACTAATGCCAACATGCAAGAAAAACACCCCATGTGTATGACTGTAGGAAAATAGTGTAGCTACCAAAGCAATACCACTCATTTTTACAGGCTGTTACGTACACAACCTTCACCATGCATATAGAAATCTGGCAGCTACTGGTTCCGTTTAGTTAGCACTAGCTCATGGTTCTCAGAAGGACAGCAGATGAGCGTAATCGGTGCACATCCAGGGAACTGGGAGAGGTAAGTAACAACTTCTTTATTTCAAACAACACAGCAAATAGATAGGCAATGCGTTTTGCTTTTGAACAAATAGATTCCCCAGGTCTAAGTCCGCAGGGCCATTACATCATAGGGGAATTTACATGACTCAAATCGAAGAAGATGTTTTGGATATTCTGCCTCAACATGCTGATTCCACATAGCCTAAATGAAGTTTTACTCCCTGTTTTATTGGTAATTATATATATATATATATATATATATATATATAGATAGATATTTATTTTTTTATATATTTTATGTATGATTTTATTAATTTATATTTTACCTGTCCATATTGGAATATCTCCACCCCTTAGGCTTTTATTATTGATTTTTTTAAAATTTATTTTAGGATGTATAACTTGTTTATTTTTACTAATACTATCTCCATTCCTTCATGCTAAAACAGCCTTATATTCATATTTTATATGATTCACATATTAATAATCTGACCTGATCAGTATACATGTTACTCCATTAATAAACCCTGGGCATCTTACCTTCTGTGGATTACTGATTCCAAGCCTTGGTGACCCCCATTGTGGCACTTCGCTAACTAAATCCGTTTTCTTTACTCCCATTTTCTGCAAGTATATGGCCATATTCCCTGAAGCACTGGGTACTGCTTACTCATTTTGATCTTGTACTTCACATTTCCGAGACCTTGATCAGGATACCATTGATAGTCTCTTCCTCTGGATGAACATATGACCTGAGCGTATAGGAACGGTAATCATTGCATAATTTATAAACAACCAGGAAAATCAGGTGTGATGGACTGCCTGTCCTAGAGTAGCCCGGTCACACTAGATAAGTGAACTCTGCCTGTAACCTAACAGAGCTTCGAAGAATCTAGGTGTGCAAACATTGTGGCATCATACCCAAGAAGAGTGGAGGCTGTAGTCGTTTCCAAAGGTTTCAATAAATCACTAAGTACAGGATCTGAATATTTATGTTAATGCTAGATGTTAGTCTTCTGATTAAAAAAAAAATACAAAGATTTCCAACATTCTGTTTTTACTTTGTCATAATGGAGAATTAACTACAAAATGATGGGGAAACCTTGAGTTTTTCTTTAATTTACACATGTAAATGGGTCTGAAGACTTTCTGGATGCACTGCGTAAGGTAAAAACTACAAAACAAACCTAGTGAGGCCATTATTGAAGATCAACAGCTTTTAGATCGAAGCTTCACACCTGAAATCTCTAATTAACGACATGAGTGTTTTGCTTATGCTACTAATGAAGTATGATTGATACGTAACGAGTGCAAGGCTGCATTATACTTTAATGATTCCGCTCTGTAGGCATGCACTTTCCATGATTAGTTAAATGTACAGTAGTTCCAGTTCATAGCTGATAATACAAACTAAAAGCAAAATAATATTGACCTTTTTACAACAACTTCAGTTAAGCCTTTTCACATCACGATTTTTCAGCCAGTAGCGGTTCCATCTTTGGTTTCTGTCTTCTATGCCGAAAACTTCATAGGGGTAGAAACTAGCATAGAACCATAGTGTTTAACATGTGGTAAGGAGAACTCTTTACATCCATTAGTGATGGATGTAAAATTGTTATGTGAAGGAAACCTGAGACATATACAGTATTAATTGATGTACCCACAGAAATTCACCGACAAAAATATGACAAAAGAGTGTCCTGACATACCTTTGTTTTGAATGCAGAATATTGGGAGCTTGCAACTATATTGAAAAGCCTAGCTGGCTGAAATCCAAGCCACCATACCAACCAACCAACACTGGAAGATGGAGGTGTAGCTGCAGCTCAAAAGTAGAAAGTGAAATCTTCATGGAGGCTTTATCTTTATATAAATCTATGTTGACCTACTAGACCAGTGGTGCACAGCATGTGGCTTGCGATGCCAATATTTGTAGCTTTTAGCCATCTGGACACAAGATACATGTAGTTTTCATTTCAGAGAAGATAGGTAAATAGCTCCGGAGTAGGGGTGGGCAAATAATAATAATAATAATAACCTTATTAACCTTTTTAGGTAGGATGGGGTTAAGCTGTTGTATGTTGAGGAGGATGCCATGTGTTCTTGTGCTCTGATTGGTGCATGTCTTTCGATGTAGTCTCACATTAGGTGTGTATTAGAGATGAGCGAGCGTACTCGTCCGAGCTTGATGCTTGTTCAAGTATTAGGGTGTTCGAGATGCTCGTTACTCGAGACGAGCACCACGCGGTGCTCGACTCCATTACATTTCCTTCCCTGAGAAATTTGCGCGCTTTTCTGGCCAATAGAAACACAGGGAAGGCATTACAACTTCCTCCTGTGACATTCCAGCCCTATCCCACCCCCCTGCAGTGAGTGGCTGGGGAGATCAGATGACACCCGAGTATTTAAATCTGCCCCGCCGGCGGCTCGCCACAGACACAAGCTAAGAGAGATCAGGGAAAGTGCTGTCTTGCTGTAGCTGCTATAGGGAGAGTGTTAGGTCTTATTTTAGTCTTCAAGAACCCCAACGGTCCTTCTTAGGGCCACATCTGACCGTGTGCAGTACTGTTGAGGCTGCTTTTAGCAGTGTTGCACAATTTTATTTTTTTTGTATATCGGGCGTGCAGACCATAGCGTCCTCAGTCTGCAGTCATTTTACAGAGTATAGGGGCAGTACTGGTGAGGCAGGGACAGTGGTACAGGGAAAAAGGGTATACTGGCTATATAGGCAGTGGGCTTTTTCAAAAAATTGGGAAAAAATACTATATTTGGGCTGCCTGTGACCGTCTTCAGCTTACTGCGTGTCTGCTGGGGGTAGTAGTCACTGATTAATACCCAGCCTTGCGCATAATTGTTTCCTGGCTGCACTGTGCTTTCAGTAACCACAGTCATCCTCCAACAGGGAAATCCATATACAGGCTATATCACAGGCAGTGGGCTTTTTCCCAAAAAGTGAAAAAAAAAATACTATATTTGGCCTGCCTGTGACCGTCTTCAGTTTACGGTGTGTCTGCTGGGGGTAGTAGTCACTGATTAATACCCAGCCTTGCGCATAATTGTTTCCTGGCTGCACTGTGCTTTTAGTAACCACAGTCATCCTCCAACAGGGAAATCCATATACAGGCTATATCACAGGCAGTGGTCTTTTTCCCAAAAAGTGGAAAAAAATACTATATTTGTTCTGCCTGTGACCGTCTTCAGTTTACGGCGTGTCTGCTGGGGGTAGTAGTCACGGATTAAGACCCAGCCTTGCGCATAATTGTTTCCTAGCTGCACTGTGCTTTCAGTAACCACAGTCATCCTCCAACAGGAAAATCCATATACAGACTATATCACAGGCAGTGGGCTTTTCCCCAAAAAGTGGAAAAAAATACTATATTTGGCCTGCTTGTGACCGTCTTCAGTTTACGGTGTGTCTGCTGGGGGTAGTATTGCTGATTAATACCCAGCCTTGCGCATAATTGTTATCTGGCTCTGCTGTGTCCGTTACATGATCGCCGTCATCCCGCCACAGGGAAAGAGTATACATATATACGCTGCATACGGTGTCTGTCTGGTTTTTCACCTCACCATTTTAAAAAATTGAAGCAAAATACTTAAGGCCTACCACTGGCCTTTGGCCACTTGACTGGTTCTGCCCTGTGATTTCCAATTGCTCAGTCATACGCACCTAGGTCTCACTACAGGCTTGCGCATAATTGTTTCCTGGCTCTGCTGTGCGTTTCGTAAGCGAAGTCAGCCTCCAAACACAGGCCAATAAGCTGCGGCACATTTAATTACAGCGTTCTGTTTCTGCTCTACTCGTAATACACCATGCTGAGGGGTAGGCCTAGAGGACGTGGACGGAGGCGAGGACGCGGAGGCCCAAGTCAGGGTGTGGGCACAGGCCGAGCTCCTGGTCCAGGTGTATCGTAGCCGACTGCTGCGGGATTAGGAGAGAGGCAAGTTTCTGGGGTCCCCAGATGCATCTCACAATTAATGGGTCCATGCGGTAGACCTTTATTAGAAACTGAGCAGTGTGAGCAGGTCCTGTCGTGGATGGCCGAAAGTGCATCCAGCAATCTATCGACGACTCAGTCTTCTACGCCGTCCACAGCTGCAACTCTGAATCCTCTGGCTGCTGCTCCTCCGTCCTCCCAGCCTCCTCACTCCATGAAAATCACACATTCTGAGGAGCAGGCAGACTCCCAGGAACTGTTCTCGGGCCCCTGCCCAGATTGGACTGCAATCGTTCCTTTCCCACCGGAGAAGTTTGTGGTGACCGATGCCCAACCTTTGGAAAGTTCCCGGGGTCCGGGGGATGACGCTGGGGACTTCCGGCAACTGTCTCAAGAGCTTTCAGTGGGTGAGGAGGACGATGACAATGAGACACAGTTGTCTATCAGTGAGGTAGTAGTAAGGGCAGTAAGTCCGAGGGAGGAGCGCACAGAGGATTCGGAGGAAGAGCAGCTGGACGATGAGGTGACTGACCCCACCTGGTTTGCTAAGCCTACTGAGGACAGGTCTTCAGAGGGGGAGGCAAGTGCAGCAGCAGGGCAGGTTGGAAGAGGCAGTGCGGTGGCCAGGGGTAGAGGCAGGGCCAGACCGAATAATCCACCAACTGTTTCCCAAAGCGCCCCCTCGCGCCATGCCACCCTGCAGAGGCCGAGGTGCTCAAAGGTGTGGCAGTTTTTCACTGAGATTGCAGATGACCGACGAACTGTGGTGTGCAAGGTATGTTGCGCCAAGATCAGCCAGGGAGCCACCACCACCAGCCTCACCACCACCAGCATGCGCAGGCATATGATGGCCAAGCACCCCACAAGGTGGGACGAAGGCCGTTCACCGCCTCCTGTTTGCACCACTGCCTCTCCCCCTGTGCCCCAACCTGCCACTGAGATCCAACCCCCCTCTCAGGACACAGGCACGACCGTCTTCCGGCCTGCAGCCACACGCTCACCTCCGCTGTCCTCGGCCCCATCCAGCAATGTCTCTCAGCACAGCGTTCAGCCGTCGCTAGCGCAACTGTTTGAGCGCAAGTACGCCGCCACGCACCCGCACGCTGAAGCGTTAAACGTGCACATAGCCAAATTGATCAGCCTGGAGATGCTGCCGTATAGGCTTTTGGAAATGGAGGCTTTCAAAAACATGATGGCGGCGGCGGCCCCGTGCTACTCGGTTCCCAGTCGCCACTACTTTTCCCGATGTGCCGTCCCAGGCCTGCACGACCACGTCTCCCGCAACATTGTACGCGCCCTCACCAACGTGGTTACTGGCAAGGTCCACTTAACAACGGACACGTGGACAAGCACAGGTGGGCAGGGCCACTATATCTCCCTGACGGCACATTGGGTGAATTTAGTGGAGGCTGGGACCGAGTCAGAGCCTGGGACCGCTCATGTCCTACCCACCCCCAGAATTGCGGGCCCCAGCTCGGTGCTGGTATCTGCAGCGGTGTATGCTTTCTCCACTAAACCACCGTCCTCCTCCTCCTACGCAACCTCTGTCTCGCAAGATGTCTCTGTCAAGATGTGTGAGCAGCAGCACGTCGCCAGCAGTCGGTGTCGCGCGGCGTGGCAGCACAGCGGTGGGCAAGCATCAGCAGGCCATGCTGAAACTACTCAGCTTAGGAGAGAAGAGGCACACAGCCCACGAACTACTGCAGGGTCTGACAGAGCAGACCGACCGCTGGCTTTCGCCGCTGAGCCTCCAACCGGGCATGGTCGTGTGTGACAACGGCCGTAACCTGGTGGCGGCTCTGCAGCTCGGCAGCCTCACGCACGTGCCATGCCTGGCCCACGTTTTTAATTTGGTGGTTCAGCGGTTTCTGAAAAGCTACCCACGCTTGTCAGACCTGCTCGGAAAGGTGCGCCGGGTCAGCGCACATTTCCGCAAATACAAGACGGACGCTGCCACCCTGCGCACCCTGCAACATCGGTTTAATCTGCCAGTGCACCGACTGCTGTGCGACGTGCCCACACGGTGAAACTCTACGCTCCACATGTTGGCCAGGCTCTATGAGCAGCGTAGAGCTATAGTGGAATACCAACTCCAACATGGGCGGCGTAGTGGGAGTCAGCCTCTTCAATTATTTACAGAAGAGTGGGCCTGGTTGGCAGACATCTGCCAGGTCCTTGGAAACTTTGAGGAGTCTACCCAGATGGTGAGCGGCGATGCTGCAATCATTAGCGTCACCATTCCTCTGCTATGCCTCTTGAGAAGTTCCCTGCAAAGCATAAAGGCAGACGCTTTGCGCTCGGAAACAGAGGCGGGGGAAGACAGTATGTTGCTGGATAGTCAGAGCACCCTCATGTCTATATCTCAGCGCGTTTTGGAGGAGGAGGAGGAGCATGAGGAGGAGGGGGAAGAGGCAGCTTGGCCCACTGCTGAGGGTACCCATGCTGCTTGCCTGTCATCCTTTCAGCGTGTATGGCCGGAGGAGGAGGAGGAGGATCCTTAAAGTGATCTTCCTAGTGAGGACAGCCATGTGTTGCATACAGGTACCCTGGCACACATGGCGGACTTCATGTTAGGATACCTTTCTCATGACCCTCGCGTTACACGCATTCTGGCCACTACGGATTACTGGGTGTACACACTGCTCGACCCACGGTATAAGGAGAACCTTTCCACACTCATACCCAAAGAGGAAAGGGGTTCGAGAGTGATGCTATACTACAGGACCCTGGTGGACAAACTGATGGTAAAATTCCCATCCGACAGCACTAGTGGCAGAAGGCACAGTTCCGAGGGCCAGGTAGCAGGGGAGGCACGGAGATCAGGCAGCATGTACAGCGCAGGAAGGGGAACACTCTCCAAGGCCTTTGCCATCTTTATGGCTATCCAGCAAGCCTGTGTCACCACTCCCCAGTCAAGGCTGAGTCGGCAGGAGCACTGTAAAAGGATGGTGAGGGAGTACGTAGCCGATCGCACGACCATCCTCCGTGACGCCTCTGCTTCCTACAACTACTGGGTGTCGAAGCTGGACACGTGGCCTGAACTCGCGCTGTATGCCCTGGTGGTGCTTGCTTGCCCGGCGGCTAGCGTCTTGTCAGAGAGGGTGTTTAGTGCGGCTGGGGGAATCATCACGGATAAGCGTAGCCGCCTGTCAACTGACAGTGCCGACAGGCTTACACTCATAAAGATGAACAAAGCCTGGATTTCCCCAGACTTCTCTTCTCCACCAGCGGACAGCAGTGGTACCTAAACAATATGTAGCCTGCACCCGCGGATGGAAGCATCGTTCTCTGTCACCATAAAAAACGGGGACCTTTTAGCTTCATCAATCTGTGTATTATATTCATCCTCCTCCTCCTGCTCCTCCTCCTGAAACCTGACGTAATCAGGCCGAACGGGCAATTTTTCTTAGGCCCCCAAGGCTCAGTCATATTACTTTTGTAAACAATGTTTATACGTTTCAATTCTCATTAAAGCGTTGAAACTTGCACCTGAACCAATTTTTATTTTAACTGAATCCAGGCCTAGTTACAAATTAAGCCACAGTAAGCTAAGCGATTAATGGATTTCACCTGCCCTCTTGGTTGGGCATGGGCAATTTTTCTGAGGTACATTAGTACTGTTGGTACACCAATTTTTTTGGGCCCTCGCCTACAGTGTAATCCTAGTAATTTTTATGGGCTTCACCTGCACTCATGGTACAGCAAGGTGTGTGGGGTTGGCCTACACTTTTGCTACATAAATGTAACTGGGGTCTTGTCTATACTGCAACTACTGAAATGTGAAAGAGACTGTTATCTCCCTAAACTGCTGCAACGGGAATGTTATTGTGGCCTGTCTTGACTGCTACTACTACTGAAATGGAACTAATACTGTGCTCCCCCTATACTGCTGCTTCGGAATTGTTACTGGGGCCTGTCTAGACTGCTACTATTACTGAAATGGAACTAAGACTGTGCTCCCCCTATACTGCTGCTTCGGAATTGTTACTGGGGCCTGTCTTGAGTGCTACTATTACTGAAATGGAACTAAGAATGTGCTCCCCCTATACTGCTGCTTCGGAATTTTTAATGGGGCCTGTCTTGAGTGCTACTATTACTGAAATGGAACTAAGACTGTGCTCCCCCTATACTACTGCTTCGGAATTGTTACTGGGGCCTGTCTTGAGTGCCACTATTACTGAAATGGAACTAAGACTGTGCCCCCTTTACTATACTGCTGCTTCGGAATTGTTACTGAGAACTGTCTTGAGTGCTACTATTACTGAAACAGAACTAAGACTGTGCTCCCCCTATACTGCTGCTTTGGAATTGTTACTGGGGCCTGTCTTGAGTGCTACTATTACTGAAATGGAACTAAGACTGTGCTCCCCCTATACTACTGCTTCGGAATTGTTACTGGGGCCTGTCTTGAGTGCCACTATTACTGAAATGGAACTAAGACTGTGCCCCCTTTACTATACTGCTGCTTCGGAATTGTTACTGAGAACTGTCTTGAGTGCTACTATTACTGAAACAGAACTAAGACTGTGCTCCCCCTATACTGCTGCTTTGGAATTGTTACTGGGGCCTGTCTTGAGTGCTACTCTTACTGAAATGGAACTAAGACTGTGCCCCCTTTACTATACTGCTGCTTCGAAATTGTTACTGAGACCTGTCTTGAGTGCTACTATTACTGAAACAGAACTAAGACTGTGCTCCCCCTATACTGCTGCTTTGGAATTGTTACTGGGGCCTGTCTTGAGTGCTACTCTTACTGAAATGGAACTAAGACTGTGCTCCCCCTATACTGCTGCTAGTGATATGTTACTGGGGCCTGTCTGGACTGCTACTACTACTGAAATGGAACTAATACTGTGCTCCCCCTATAATGCTGCTAGTGATATGTTACTGCGGCCTGTCCCTAATGCTACCGCTGAAATGCTACTAATTCTGGGCTCTGCCTATACCGCTGCTAATGCTTTGTCACTGGGGTGTGGAAACGGAGGCTTCCCAAAGACATGATGGCGGCGAGGCCATTTCCCACCAACGCGGTTACTGTTAAGGTGCATATAACCACGGACACGTGGAGAGGACACGTAGTGCCTCAAAAACATCCCACTCCTCCTCCAACAATGAAAACATTCTTGGCAAATACCTTTGCATTGGTCCGTCTGGTGGCAGTCCAAGAATTTCACCTTTAACGACACAAAAAGAGAGCCGCCCCACCATCCCCCCGCCATGGCCCACTTAATCCTGGCCACATTCCGAAAACCAACTAAATACAACTGCGCTACTAGGTCCGCAGTCGCCACCACATTCCCACCAACGCGGTTACTGTTAAGGTACATATTACCAGTCTGACTGGGGCATGCACTGTGGGCCGAAGCCCACCTGTATTGTATCTGACGTTAGCTCTGCTGAGCAGGGCACTGCAATGGGATACATTTATGTACTGGCGGTGGGATCCAGGGAGCCACCCATGCTTTTGGTCCACACAGACTTCACATTAGGGATTTGTACCTGCCTGTGTCTATGTATTAAAAACCCCGGTGAGACTGGGGCATGCAGTGTGGGCCGAAGCCCACCTGCATTTAATCTGATGTTACCTCAGCTGTGCTGGGCAATGCAATGGGATTTATTTATGTAACGCCGGTGGCTTCCTGGGACCCACCCATGCTATCGGTCCACACGAAGTTCTACCGGCCTGTGTCTACTTAAAAAGAACCCCACTCTGACTGGGGCATGCAGTGTGGGCCGAAGCCCACCTGTATTTAATCTGACGTTAGCTCTGCTGTCCAGGGCACTGCAATGGGATTTGTTTATGTACCGCCGGTGGGTTCCAGGGAGCCACCCATGCTTTGGGTCCACACGGACTTCACATTAGGGATTTGTACCTGCCTGTGTCTATGTATTAAAAACCCCGGTCAGACTGGGGCATGCAGTGTGGGCCGAAGCCAAACTGCATTAAATCTGATGTTACCTCAGCTATGCCGGGCACTGCAATGGGATATATTTATGTACCGTCGGTGGGTTTCAGGGAGCCATCCATGCTGTGGGTCCACAGGGACTTCACATAGGGGATTTGTACCTGCCTGTGTCTATGAATTAAAAACCCGGTCAGGTTGGGGCATGTAGTGTTGGCCGAAGCACACCTGCATTTAATTTGACGTTACCTCAGCTGTGCTGGGCAATGCAATGGGATTTATTTATGTAACGCCGGTGGCTTCCTGGGACCCACGCATGCTGTCGGTACACACGGAGTTGTACCTGAGTGTCTACTTATAAAGAACCCCAGTCTGACTGGGGCATGCAGTGTTGGCCGAAGCCCACCTGTATTTAATCTGACATTAGCTCTACTATCCGGGGCACTGCATTGGGACAAACTACAGGAGCAATACAGCGCTAATGAGACGTGCACAGCTACGCTAGCATTGGAATCCGCTGTAGGCATGTGATTGCTGAGGGTTTGTGCAGAGGCCTATGACCTGGGTGCAGTGAAAGTCCGCTTCCAGCCTAGGATTGCTGGATCTGTGGGCCGAGGCCTATGCCGTGGGCGCGGTGCAAGTCTGCCATGTTTGGTCGCTCAGATCAATTATTTGTTCATGTCTTGGGTTTCATAGGACCCACCTATGCTGTTGGTGCAAACTTAGTTCCCATTGCGGTGTTTGACCTGTCTGGCACAAAGGCACTGACTGACTTGGGTAGGGGGCAGAGCGCTGATGGCTTTCCCCTTGCAGTGTGGATTGAGCTATGCGACACCTTGACAGAATGAATACTGTGTGGCACATAGATTCCCCATTGCTATGCCCACGTTTGCAGCTCCTGACGGAGGTGGCACAGGATTGGAGTTCTCATTGCTTCTGTACAGCATTGTGGGCTATCGCCTTGCCCCTTTTAAAGAGAGTCGCTGCCTGGCCCTGCCAACCCTCTGCAGTGTGTGCCTCCGGTTTCTCCTCATGGCAGACGCACTTATAAATAGACATGAGGGTGGTGTGGCTATGAGGCCAGCGTGTGGCATGAGGGCAGCTGAAGGCTGCGCAGGGACACTTTGGTGTGCGCTGTGGACACTGGGTCGTGTGGGGGGGTTGGGCAGCATGTAACCCAGGAGAAGTGGCAGCGGAGTGTCATGCAGGCAGTGATTGTGCTTTGTTGGAGGTAGTGTGGTGCTTAGCTAAGGTATGCCTTGCTAATGAGGGTTTTCCAGAAGTAAAAATTGTTGGGGGGGGGGGGGGGAAGGGGGCACTCTTGCCACTATTGTGGCTTAATAGTGGGACCTGGGAACTTGAGATGCAGCCCAACATGTAGCCCCTCTCCTGCCCTATCCGTTTCTGTGTCGTTCCCATCACTTTCTTGAATTTCCCAGATTTTCACAAATGAAAACCTTAGCGAGCATCGGCGATATACAAAAATGCTCGAGTCGCCCATTGACTTCAATGGGGTTTGTTACTCGAAAAGAACCCTCGAGCATCGCGAGAAGTTCGACTCGAGTAACGAGCACCCGAGCATTTTGGTGCTCGCTCATCTCTAGTGTGTATGCATTGATGCTCTGAGGAAGTCACATGTTCGTGACAAAACATGTCTGACGTCAACATGGGTGTTGGATCCTGCCATGCTGATTCTTATAGATGGACAGTATGAAGTACAATCTTTGGGAGATGGCTACATATATGGTATAATATAATTTTTATTAATCTAATCTCTAAATAGCTTATGTTGGGATATCCAGAAAAATGTCACCACCACCCAATTCTATATATATGGTTTGATACAGTACATTTTGCAGCTACTTTGTTCCTAATTATATGGTGGTGACTGATATGTCAATTCTATCCTGCATTGGTCTGCTTCTTATGATGTATTATCTTCTAACTTCTATGTGTCGTGCTTATGTTTTAATAAAACAATTTCTTAACCCTTTAGTGACCAAGCCTGTTTGAGCCTTAATGACCAGGCCAAATATAGAAATCTGACATGTGTCACTTTAACATAGAATAACTCTGTAAAGGTTTTGCATACCCAAGTGATTCTGACATTGTTTTTCCCCACATATTGTAGTTCATTCAAGTGGTAAAAATAGGCCGATACAATTTATGTATATTTATTAAAGCACCAGAATTAGGAAAATTTTGAAAAAATGATAATTTTTTCACATTTTCAACTGCAATATGTCAAATATGTGTAAACATACTGTACAAATTTTTGATGAGATATATATTTCCATCCATTTACTTTATTCTGGAAGCACATTAGAAAAACTTTAGTTTTTAAAAAACTATTTAGGAGATGTACAAATTTAACATTAGTTATTAATATCTTGAGGAACATTTTGCTTTCCTACACCAAGCTAAGATTGCAAAAGCTCATAGGTATCAGAATGATAGCTATCCCCACAAATTACCCTATTTAAAAAATACATATCTTAGTGTATTCACTGAGGGATGTAGTGAGTATTTTGACCCCACAGTTTCTTTTCAGGAGGTAATGCAATTTAAAGGAGAAAAAATAAAATTTCACATTTTTGCAAATATATCATTTTAAAGACAGTTTTTTTTTCTATAGTGTACATGAAAATGAGGCTTTGCACCTGGTTGGGATAGGCACAATAGACAATAAAACTGAGTATTCCTTCTCCTCCCATGC
The DNA here is from genome assembly GCF_035609145.1 of Eleutherodactylus coqui. Taxonomy (NCBI): domain Eukaryota; kingdom Metazoa; phylum Chordata; class Amphibia; order Anura; family Eleutherodactylidae; genus Eleutherodactylus; species Eleutherodactylus coqui. The sequence goes on along the minus strand of NC_089837.1, from coordinate 71,730,133 downwards.
TTGTTGCAAGCTCAACACTTTTTTGGGGGGTATTTCTTGACCTCAACAGCAGGGATTGGGTGGAAAAAGGGGCGCTTTCACATGTGATCCCTCCTAGCTGTGTGTCATTGGCAAATTTGATCAGTTTTCCATCAATTCCCTACTCCAGATCATTTATAAAAATGTTGAACAACACTGGGCCTAGGATAGACCCATTTCGGGAGGTGAAACTTTAACTTTTTTTACTTGTACATGATCGCCGTTATCCAAAGGATAACGGCGATCATGTGACCAGGGACAGCATACTACCGCCCTCCGTGACATCTCCAAGCTCTCGGCTATGTTTGGTAGCCAGGAGCAGGGAGATTTTACATTACCCCAGCAATCCGCGGCTTTTGAGCATGCATCCACCATTTTGGTGATGGGCACGTGTGCAGAAGCTAGGTTAAGGTCCGTGGATAAATCTGGGGGCCTTAGGAACATAATTTCATCTTCCCTCATGGATCGTATGAAACTTAAACATTTTAAACTCGGTGATCATGTGACCGGTATCCACAAACCATGGCACTCGGTGACATCTCTATGCTCTCGGCTACTCCCAGGCCGATCCCGTCTTTGGCGCATGCATCATCATCCTTCCTTTGGCGCACATGCGCAGAAAACGGCAGCAAGTACTTTTTTAAAAACTTTTCATGATCGTCGTAATGCATTGTAATCCTATGCATGATAAAAAAGCACGACCGGTTATAAATCATGGATTCTGCATGTGTTTGATCCACAGTAATCCATGGATCAATCAAATGCATTGGATTACAACGGATAACGGTTCACCACGGTCCCCGGTGACATCTCCAGCCTCCTGGCTACCTTCAGTAGCCGAGAGCCAGGAGATTTCAAATCTCCTGCGCTGATCCTGTCTTCTGTGCATTTTTCCTTTGGTGCGCTTGCGCAGAAGACGGCGGCAGGTCCTTCCAGGACTAGATCACCGCAGGACATCACGAAGGACGTAGGTGAGTAGTTTCAGCTCCCCTCATTTACTTTCATGCAATCACATTTCGCGGCCCCTCATGACAGCTCCAGGTTGTTGGCTACCTCCAGCAGCGGACAGCAGGGAGCTGTCATGCTCACAGCCCTCGCAGCTTTAATCCACAAGGCTGGCTTGTTTTTATGACCCTATGGATTAAAGCCCAGCCAGCCAGGACATGAAAACTTGTATGGGTGCTCACTGAGGAGTTAAAAAGAAATAGTACCAAATGCTATGTAGTTCGAAGATGGCCCACTAAGTACTGATGATCTTCAAAAGTTCAAAGACTTTTCACTTTGTTTGATGATTGTTTCCTTGTTTATTTCATGACTTGACAAGAAAAACTTTTTGGGAGTTTGACAAAGAATTCAATTCAGTTTGTTTGTGTGAAGAGTATATGGTAGTTCTCATTACAAATTAACTATCTTCAGGAAGAATTCTCATTACTTTTTAATGTCACTCTCAAAATAGAAAAAAAAGCATAACTAGAATGAATGTCAGAGAGATTAAATTTGTCAGCCTTAGTGCCAGCCATTTGGTGTCACAGCAGCATTGCTAAGAAAGGAACATTATGCACTAGGGGAATATTTATTGCCGAGACTAGTATTATACACTATCTTTACGCTTCCTTTTTTCCAATCATTCGTTGTGATAAAGTCATTTGCAGTGTTTGAAAATTATCATAATGCCATCGAAAAGTTCTACTTTGGGCCTTGTAAATTAGCTGTTATCTGCACGTTATTATGATGTTCTATACCTGCAGATTGGGGATGTTCCTTAGACTAAATACTTCAACTAAATAAATCTTTTTTCCTCCCCTCATCTGGAAAGTTTAAAATAAATGCTGTTAGATGTCGATTGAACATAAAACTAAAATTCGTGACAACGAATGATAATATTTTGTTCCCTCCATTTATTTACTAATGGAATTTTGAGGAAATATATCAAATGTGCCATAGGAAAAAAAAATCTGATGTTTATATAATAACCATCTTATGAGTTTTTAAGAGGCTGATGATCGTAGATAGAGCTTGTTGGTAAATTGAGAAATGCTAGATACATATTCCTTGCCAACCTTGCTGCAGAATTTAGCAGGCATTTAGTGTGTACCATTTTAGATGTTATTGTTAGCTTGTAACATTATGTGCCATGTTGTGTTCCATAGGTTTGTGCATCTGTTAGTCCTCGTATTGTTTAGGACAGGGCGGTCGCTGTACGGGGCAGGGAGGTCAGATCCTACCAAAGTTGCTGGTCACAGATTTTCCTGGCTGCCAAATTACTGGAGGTCGAAGTGCCGAGCATCACCTTGGGCCAACGTAGAGCTTAACACTGATGTGGTGGTGACTGCTGCTGCCTAAGAATACTATTAGGGCAGAGCCAAGAGTATTAAACAGGAGTATTTGGGGCAAGTAACCAGGAGTGCAGTGTGGCCATGTTAGGTGCCAGAGAAGTTTGTTCAGGATGCATGAGGCCTCAATGCAGACACCATAGAGAGTACCGGTGAGGAAAAGAAAAAACGGGGAGTCTGAGTGGAGTGTGGAGACCATTTTTTTCCCCAACTACAAGATTTCCTACAGGTACTTATTTGGCTCTCTGTTTTGCAGCACTTTTCCATCTTCTCTGGCAATGCAAACCCCTACTTTCTGGCAGTGCATACACAAATGTTTTAAATGTTATAGTAACACATGAAAAATACAACTTTAGTCCCTCAGAAGTCTATGTTTGAATAGAAAGAAAATTTGCACTGGTCCCTTCAACTGTGCCTACCAGTTTCGACTATATAAGGGTCTGAAGAGAGGTCAAAGTGAGGGTTAGGCTCTGCGGCGACCTGTTGGCAGGTGACAACTTATAGGCAAATAAATCCAATTGTTGTTAATTGAAATTACACTTTATTTTGAACCAGCAGGTGTAACACAAGTAGGAAAGCATGTACAAATCTTGAAAAACTGCCCAATTCCTGTAAAGTGACAGATGTCCTTCCCCTTAGCATATCTCGCCAGTCCACCCCCTCACTGTAGTAGCGACAGTCGGCCCCACTTTTAGGTGCAGCACATCAATCTCCCCGCATCCCTAGAGTAGTAAGAACCCCACCCCATGATGGAGCCCTCCACATTCTCTGCACTACCCCCAATTCCTATTATAGTAGTCACAGTTTAAAAATTCAATCAGCACACTATAGCAAAGCTTAAAGGTTTTACTCAACAACTGCAAGTATACAACAGGCATATAAAAGCATGAGAAACTACCAACGAAGACATGCTTTCTTTTGAGCAATACAGTGGTTAGAATGTATAGGCAAAAATCATATAGCATTCATATATTTAGAGTAAAATTTGTTTTTCTAAAGTTAACCACGTAATTTGAAGCAGGGTAGAGTCCTTTCTTAGGCAGCAAACTGCCCTGTGTCATTCCTGGACTTGTAGAAGCAAAATGATGGAAGGGTGGTGACTCCAGAAAGCTGCATTGAAATCGATCTTTAGTCTGTCCAGAATTTCTCTAGTACCAAGCTTACCCACAATAGTAGAGGGTATAATAACCACGGCCATTGCCTACATAAATATGTCCCAGCCAACAGGGAAAATCATTTTGGCCGAATTGTGGCTTTGTGTTGTATTACATACCAAGTCTAACATGTCAGATCCAGGAATAACAGCATCCTTGTAAATAGTAACATAGTATGTTAGGCCAAAAAAAGACATATCTATCCAGCTCAGCCTATTATCCCCCCCCCCCCCCCCCCCCCAAGGTTAATCCAGAGGAAGGCAAATAAAAACAAAAAACGAGATAGAAGACAATTTTCCCCATTTATTGGGAAAAACTCCAACCCGACTTGCTTTTATCATTCCAAGTTGTAAAATTTCAGTTCTCACCATTTTTTAAAAATACTTAATGATATGACTTACAGTTTCATGGACATCATTACTTTTATCAGGTTTTGTATTTGACATTTGTTGATGGCCAGAACCAGCTGGAGTAAAAAGGTTTAAAGTTGGTAGCTCTTTTGCATCCTGTTTAGCATGAACCAACTATCTTTGCATCACATCAGTGTATTTTTTTATTTTCACATCATCTAGTACAATGGCCTGTCTTACCTTCTTAAGCTCATGTTTTGGGATCAAAAACATTATCCCTGTATCCATTATCGGCCAGTTAGCAGACTCGTTATTATTAGAATCGAAAAGCCTAAGAGTGATCCTATAAAATCACCTGCTTGATTCAGTATCAACTTCTTTTTCTTTATGGCCAGAGTTTTATCAACGAGGCATCTTACAGCTCTTCGCCACTTCTTTAGTATATCTGTTGACATTCTTTTAGAGGTATTTGCTAGAGATGAGCGAGCACCAAAATGCTCGGGTGCTCGTTACTCGGGACGAAATTTTCACGATGCTCGAGGGTTCGTTTCGAGTAACGAACCCCATTGAAGTCAATGGGTGACCCGAGCATTTTTGTATATCGCCGATGCTCGCTAAGGTTTCCATTTGTGAAAATCTGGGCAATTCAAGAAAGTGATGGGAACGACACAGCAACGGATAGGGCAGGCGAGGGGCTACATGTTGGGCTGCATCTCAAGTTCCCAGGTCCCACTATTAAGCCACAATAGCAGCAAGAGTGGGCCCCCCCCTCCCAACAATTTTTACTTCTGAAAAGTCCTCATTAGCAATGCACACCTTAGCTAAGCACCACACTACCTCCAACAAAGCACAATCACTGCCTGCATGACACTCCGCTGCCACTTCTCCTGGGTTACATGCTGCCCAACCCCCCCCCCCTTGCACGACCCAGTGTCCACAGCGCACACCAAATTGTCCCTGCGCAGCCTTCAGCTGCCCTCATGCCACGCCACACTCATGTCTATTTATAAGTGCGTCTGCCATGAGGAGGAACCGCAGGCACACACTGCAGAGGGTTGGCACGGCTAGGCAGCGACCCTCTTTAAAAGGGGCGGGGCGATAGCCCACAATGCTGTACAGAAGCAATGAGAAATAGAATCCTGTGCCACCGCCATCAGGAGCTGCACACGTGGGCATAGCAATGGGGAACCTATGTGCCACACACTATTCATTCTGTCAAGGTGTCTGCATGCCCCAGTCAGACCGCGGTTTTTTATAAATAGTCACAGGCGAGTACAACTAGGAATCCCCAACTCCGCAATGGGAATTCTGTGTGCACCCACAGCATGGGTGGCTCCCTGGAACCCACCGGCTGTACATAAATGTATCCCATTGCAGTGCCCTGGACAGCAGAGCTAATGTCAGATTAAATGAAGGTGGGCTTCGGCCCACACTGCATGCCCCAACCTGACCGGGCTTTTTAATTCATTCACACAGGCAGGTACAACTCCCTATTGTGAAGTCCGTGTGGACCGACAGCATGGGTGGGTGCCAGGAAGCCACCGGCGGCACATAAATATATCCCATAGCATTGCCCATCACAGCTGAGGTAATGTCATGTTTAATGCAGGTGGGCTTCGGCCCACACTGCATGCCCCAGTCAGACTGGGGTTCTTTAGAAGTGGACACGTAATTACAACTCCGTGTGGACCGACAGCATGGGTGGCTCCCTGGAACCCACCGGCGGTACATAAATATATCCCATTGCAGTGCCCAGCACAGCTGATGTAACGTCAGCTGTAATGCAGGTGGCCAAAAAATTAATTGGATTACACTGTAGGCGAGGGCCCCAAAAAATTGGTTTACCAACAGTACTAATGTACCTCAGAAAAATTGCCCATGCCCTACCAAGAGGGCAGGTGAAACCCATTAATCGCTTTGGTTAATGTGGCTTAATTGGTAACTAGGCCTGCAGGCAGCCCAGTTAAAATAAAAATTGGTTGAGGTGAAAGTTTCAACGCTTTAATGATCATTGAAACGTATAAAAATTGTTTAGAAAAATTATATGACTGAGCCTCGTGGGCCTAAGAAAAATTGCCCGTTCGGCGTGATTACGTGAGGTTTCAGGAGGAGGAGCAGGAGGAGGAGGAGGAATATTATACACAGATTGATGAAGCAAAAATGTCCCCGTTTTTGATGGTGATAGAGAACGATGCTTCCATCCGCGGGTGCAGCCTACGTATTGCTTAGGTATCGCTGCTGTCCGCTGGTGAAGAAGAGAAGTCTGGGGAAATCCAGGCTTTGTTCATCTTGATGAGTGTAAGCCTGGCGGCACTGTCGGTTGACAGGCGGGTACGCTTATCCGTGATGATTCCCCCAGCCGCACTAAACACCCTCTCTGACAAGACGCTAGCCGCAGGACAAGCAAGCACCTCCAGGGCATACAGCGCGAGTTCAAGCCACGTGTCCAGCTTCGACACCCAGTAATTGTAGGGGGCAGAGGCGTCACCGAGGACGGTCGTGCGATCGGCTACGTACTCCCTCACCATCCTTTTACAGTGCTCCCGCCAACTCAGCCTTGACTGGGGAGTGGTGACACAGTCTTGCTGGGGAGCCATAAAGCTGGCAAAGGCCTTGGAGAATGTTCCCCTGCCTGCGCTGTACATGCTGCCTGATCTCTGCGCCTCCCCTGCTACCTGGCCCTCGGAACTGCGCCTTCTGCCACTAGCGCTGTCGGATGGGAAGTTTACCATCAGTTTGTCCACCAGCGCCCTGTGGTATAGCATCATTCACGAACCCCTTTCCTCTTCGGGAATGAGAGTGGAAAGGTTCTCCTTATACCGTGGGTCGAGCAGTGTGTACACCCAGTAATCCGTAGTGGCCAGAATGCGTGTAACGCGAGGGTCACGAGAAAGGCATCCTAACATGAAGTCAGCCATGTGTGCCAGGGTACCTGTACGCAACACATGGCTGTCCTCACTAGGAAGATTACTTTCAGGATCCTCCTCCTCCTCCGGCCATACACGCTGAAAAGATGACAGGCAAGCAGCATGGGTACCCTCAGCAGTGGGCCAAGCTGTCTCTTCCCCCTCCTCCTCATGCGCCTCCCCCTCCTCCTCCTCCTCAACGCGCTGAGATATAGACATGAGGGTGCTCTGACTATCCAGCGACATACTGTCTTCCCACGCCTCCGTTTCCGAGTGCAAAGCGTCTGCCTTTACGTTTTGCAGGGAACTTCTCAAGATGCATAGCAGAGGAATGGTGACACTAATGATTGCAGCATCCCCGCTCACCATCTGGGTAGACTCCTCAAACTTTCCAAGGACCTGGCAGATGTCTGCCAACCAGGCCCACTCTTCTGTAAAGAATTGAGGAGGCTGACTCCCACTACGCCGCCCATGTTGGAGTTGGTATTCCACTATAGCTCTACGCTGCTCATAGAGCCTGGCCAACATGTGGAGCGTAGAGTTCCATCGTGTGGGCACGTCGCACAGCAGTCGGTGCACTGGCAGATTAAACCGATGTTGCAGGGTCCGCAGGGTGGCAGCGTCCGTCTTGGAGTTGCGGAAATGTGCGCTGACCCGGCGCACCTTTCCGAGCAGGTATGACAAGTGTGGGTAGCTTTTCAGAAAGCGCTGAACCACCAAATTAAAGACATAGGCCAGGCATGGCACGTGCATGAGGCTGCCGAGCTGCAGAGCCGCCACCAGGTTACGGCCGTTGTCACACACGACCATGCCCGGTTGGAGGCTCAGCGGCGCAAGCCAGCGGTCGGTCTGCTCTGTCAGACTCTGCAGCAGTTCGTGGGCCGTGGGCCTCTTCTCTCCTAAGCTGAGTTGTTTCAGCACGGCCTGCTGACGCTTGCCCACCGCTGTGCTGCCACGCCGCGCGACACCGACTGCTGGCGACGTGCTGCAGCTGCTGACACATCTTGATTGCGAGACAGAGGTTGCGTAGGAGGAGGAGGAGGAGGGTGGTTTAGTGGAGGAAGCATACACCGCCGCAGATACCAGCACCGAGCTGGGGCCCGCAATTCTGGGGGTGGGTAGGACGTGAGCGGTCCCAGGCTCTGACTCTGTCCCAGCCTCCACTAAATTCACCCAATGTGCCGTCAGGGAGATATAGTGGACCTGCCCGCCTGTGCTTGTCCACGTGTCCGTTGTTAAGTGGACCTTGGCAGTAACCGCGTTGGTGAGGGCGCGTACAATGTTGCGGGAGACGTGGTCGTGCAGGGCTGGGACGGCACATCGGGAAAAGTAGTGGCAACTGGGAGCCGAGTAGCGTGGGGCCGCCGCCGCCATCATGCTTTTGAAAGCCTCCATTTCCACAAGCCTATACGGCAGCATCTCCAGGCTGATCAATTTGGCAATGTGCACGTTTAACGCTTGAGCGTGCGGGTGCGTGGCGGCGTACTTGCGCTTGCGCTCAAACAGTGGCGCTAGCGACGTCTGGACGCTGCGCTGAGAGACATTGTTGGATAGGGCCGAGGACAGCGGAGGTGAGGGTGTGGGTGCAGACCAGGAGACGGTAGTGCCTGTGTCCTCAGAGGGGGGTTGGATCTCAGTGGCAGGTTGGGGCACAGGGGGAGAGGCAGTGGTGCAAACCGGAGGCGGTGAACGGCCTTCGTCCCACCTTGTGGGGTGCTTGGCCATCATATGCCTGCGCATGCTGGTGGTGGTAAGGCTGGTGGTGGTGGCTCCCCGGCTGATCTTGGCGCTGTATTACCAGTAGTGCAGAAACAGAACGCTGTAATGAAATGTGCCACTTATTGGCCTGTGGTTGGAGGCTGACTTCGCTTACGGAACGCACAGCAGAGCCAGGAAATAATTTTGCGCAAGCCTGCTGTAACACTTAGCTGGCTGCGTATGAATTAGGAGGACAACTACCCCCAGCATAGACCCAGTACACTGAGGACAGTCACAGGCAGTCCAAATAGATTTTTTTTCCCAAATGTTTTTGGAAAGGCCCACTGCCTATATTCAATAAATATGTCTTCTGTCCCTGCCTCACCACCACTACTGGCCCTGGACTATGTATAATTACTGCAGGGCGCAATGCTCTGCACGGCCGATATAGAAAAAAAAAAAAAAGTGCAACACTGCAAAAAGCAGCCTCCACACTACTGCACAGGGTTAAATGTGGCCCTAAGAAGGACCGTTTGGGGTTCTTGAAGCCTAAAATACTCCTAACACTCTCCGTATAGCAACTCCAGCAAGACAGCACTTTCCCTGATCTCTGTCAGAACGCATCTGTGGCGAGCAGCGGGAGGGGCCGATTTATATACTCGGGTGACACCTGATCTCGCCAGCCACTCACTGCAGGGGGGTGGTATAGGGCTTGAACGTCGCAGGGGGAAGTTGTAATGCCTTCCCTGTCTTTCTATTGGCCAGAAAAGCGCGCTAACGTCTCAGAGATGAAAGTGAAAGTAACTCGAACATCGCGTGGTACTCGTCACGGGTAACGAGCATCTCGAACACGCTAATACTCGAACGAGTATCAAGCTCGGACGAGTACGTTCGCTCATCTCTAGTATTTGCCTATTTAAGGTATTTAAGGCGATTTCCCCTATAGCTGTAATTAAATGATTGCCCACATTGTGCGAGGAGTTGCTTTCACCAGCTTTTTTAAGAGACACCAATTGCGACATAATCTTTCAGACATCTTGTCAGCACTGTGTACAGAGTTTAAAATGATATAAAATGATGATAAATTCACTTTTTAGAGGCAATTTTCTTGTGAATATACGCACAAAAAATGCTGGTGGAAATAATCCCGAGTTCCTCCGGTGTACTGCCTCTTAAATCTACTAACAAATACAATAAGTGTTTCTTTTTGGAATACATTTGACTCGCTAGCATTACAATTTACCATTTACTTGTTGTTTAAATGTATCATTCTCCTTTTTTTACCCTGACAAAATATGTTGGGTACAAGATAGAAAATGCTTAGATTTCTGTGATGTACATACTTGGTAAATGCTTTTTCCTATTTCCCAGTTTTCAGTAGGCCTCTCCATGAGATCATCAACAAAAGTCAAATTTACCTTGCCAGGAGGAAATAACTCATCATCTATAAATGTCTACAGAGGACCTTCGATAAATCTGATGTTAGGAATAGAATGACAGCTCATCATATAGTTTTTGCCAGCATGCATAAAACCAAACAGAATTATTGGGTTTGTGTGATAAACGAGTGTCGGCTTTATGTAACAATTGTTTTACAAAGTAGCTTTTACAGAGTTAGATGGACCCACTAAAATACATAACAAAGGATGGTGCAAACATGTATCCATTATTGCAATGCTAATAACCAAAAGGCAATGTTGTAAATTCATCTATTATATGTCTGTTCATATAAAACGAAAAAAAGGGGGGTTGGTACCATGCTAGCCAGTATAGCAAAATGTGATTGTTCTCAGAAAGAGAAATCAAGAAATCTTGTAGCTATGATACCTTTTAATGGCTAACAAAAATATAAGATGTTATAGCAAGCTTTCAGACCTCTCAGAGTCCTTCCTTAGGCTATTGAACAAACCAAAAGACGTATTTAATAAATGCATATGATCATATGGGAGGGCAGGAACATGGTGGGCTTAATTTGCACTAGATAAATACCAAGACAGTACCAGGGAGGGATGACCATAACAGTAAAAATTATTCCTTGTCGCTGGACTAATTATTTACTGTTATGGTCATCCCTCCCTGGTACTGTCTCTGGTATTTATCTAGTGCAAATTAAGTTCATCATGTTTCTGCCCTCCCATGTGATCATGTGTATTTATTAAATATGTCTTTAGACTTTTTCCTTTATGCCTGAGGAAAGACACTGAGAGGTCCGAAAGCTCACTATAACATCATGTATCTTTGTTAGCCATTAAAAGGTATCATATCTACAAGATTACTTGATTTCTCTTACTGAGAACAATCACATTTTATTCTCTTCATATATATGCATTTTTGTGTTCGGCAGTGGGGTTTTAGCAATGTCCCTATATTTCTTATAATGCCTAGGTAGGAAAAGAAGCAGACAGGGCGTCATATAGTTTTGGCCAACATGCATAAAGCTAATCAATATTATCGTGTTTGCATGTGTGTGTGTATATCAAACATATTCATGATAGGGGTGCTAATATCCCAAAGGAAGTGCTATAAAATCCTCTAATAAGTGTGTTTTTCTATAAACACACTTTTGTGCTTTGTGCAGCGATCTTGTTTCAATGTCCCAATTCTTCTTATTTCTTACAATACCAGGCTATTCTATGCTAATAGTTTTCTGAGTTTTAGAAGCAACATTGCGGAGTAATACAAAACTAGATCTTATAGGCTGTCAAAATCAATCAGCCTTGTGTAAGCAACATTGAGAGTTATCGCCTTAACTTATAAGTCCATTTATCCGTGTTCAGATTGCAATCCTAGGTTTTGGCCCTACAGATACAAACACAGATATATGTGCCATTGGGTTTTTGTGGTTAATTCTCCCAGATAATCGCCTAACGGCAGATTCCTCTCAACGTCTGGAAGCACAAAAATGACCGAATCTGTGTCATGATAAAGACACCTTTCGAAGAAGAGACACAGCCGAGATCTGGTCCTAAGCAACAGCTGATGAGTATTGGTGTATTTCTTTTGTTTAAATGTCGCTGTTGAGCGAGTCACCTCCGGATACTGGGTCGGCCCTCCCTCCCTCTGGCTGGCTGGGGAGCTCGGACCCACACGTGGGGGCCTCTAATTCCCCCCACGGTGGATCTGACCGCCCCTTGCCTGCTGGTGGTGGACGAACGGCCTCGATGCGTGGCCGACATATCGAGTCGACTGTCGGGACATGCCCGGACACCCTCCTCCCCCCCCCCTTTTTGTGGGGAGCAATAGAGGGACACACGCCATACATACCTTCTTAAGTTTATTAGTTAAGCTTTTCAGTTATGTTGTACTAGAAAGTCTTAGAACACAAATATAACCACATATGAAACCATTGTGTTAAGATAAGTTTATAGAGTTAAAAGTTATTGCATACTGCTTTAAGTAGGGCACACTTTATTTAAAACAAGTTACACTCAAAACCGCTGACAAACACTTGTCAGTTTAAGAAACATCACACTAACTCCCGGATTTTGCTCCAGGAATATATCACAAGTTTACCAACTCTCCCACCTTCCGCCCCCACTCAAACCCAGATCCCACCCAACCCAAACCTAGAAAACACCTGAAAGTACTCAACGAATCTAAAACTAACACGAAACCACCTAACACAAATCCAAATGGATAAGGAACTTACCATAGCCACCTTAAATACGAAAGGATTAAATTCACCTCAAAAAAGAAGCCGTGTCATGTGGCTAATAAAGAAGTTGAAAGCATCACTGGTTTTCCTCCAGGAGACCCATCTCAAAGGTGAGAAATCACCAAAGTTCCCAAAAAGACCTTTTGACAAATGGCACTTCAACAATCACCCCTCAAGCGCATCCAAAGGGGTCGCCATAGCACTCCACTCCTCCATCCCATTCACTCTTGAAAACAAAATTGCAGACACAGAAGGAAGACTACTTTTCCTTAAAGGCAAACTACACTCTGAGACAATCACTTTAGCAAATTTGTACGCCCCTAACAAAAATCAGATTCCTTGGTTGTTAGATGCATTAAACAAACTAAAATTGTTTGCAGAAGGTAGAATAATTTTGGGAACTGACCTCAATCTCACCTTAAACCCCATCCTCGACTCCTCTTCTGGGAAATCCCAGATATCTCAAAAAGCGAGGAAAAAATTATTAAATAAACTGCAAGAGCTTCAGCTCATTGATATTTGGAGAACCCTAAACCCATCAACCAAGGACTACTTCCTTCTACTCACATGTGCATAAAACACACCAAAGAATAGATTATATTTTTCTTTCCGCGTCATTAATACACCAAACAAGAAACCCAAGCATAGGAAACATAACAGTCTCTGACCATGCACCAGTAACGGCATCTCTCACCCTAACGGGCTCCACACGTAAGAATTGGAGCTGGAGATTGAATGAATCGCTTTTAGAAAACCAAGAAACGGTCGAAACCATATCTAACAATCTAGACTTTTTTTTCAAAGAAAACATTCAGTCTCCAGAAAAACAACCATTAATCTGGGAGACCCACAAGGCGTACACTAGAGGTCTATTTATAGCACTAGGTGCAGCTCAGAAGAAACGCAACCAAAAAGAAATGGATGACCTACTCTCACAAATATCCTCCCTAGAACAAATATCAAAACAAAAAAAGCACAAGAGGCCCAAATAAAACTGACAGCACTTAGAGAAAAACTGAAGGACATACTCAATAATAAATTCGCAAAATCCCTACTTTATTTCAGGCACAAACTCTAATAATAAACGGTAATAAAGGAGGAAGACTCATGACCTCATTAATCAAAAAAGCTAGAAATAGAACGCACATATCTAATATCAAAGACCACTTGGGAAATACACACCATAACTCAACCAAGATAGCACAGGTTTTTCAGAAATTCTACGAAGAATTATACAACCTAAATAAACCAGACAATAGCAAAAGTGACGGCAAAAAAGAAAAAATTGAGAAATTGTTGTCTACACTAGCTCTCCCTTCTTTGAACAGTGACGAGGCATCTGAATTAACGAAGCCAGTATCTATTGAAGAATTGACACTAGTCTTAAATAGCTTCCCACTACACAAAAGCCCAGGTCCTGACGGCCTCCCACTGACCTACTATAAAAAATTTATAAAAATATTACTCCCACAACTAGTTTCTACATTCAACGCCCTACTAAAGGGAGCACAACTGCCTAAACAAACTCAGGAAGCGTTTATCACATTAATACACAAGGAAGGAAAAGACCCCCTCCTTTGCGGCAGCTATAGGCCCATATCCTTATTAAACCTAGATATTAAACTATGGTCAAAGCTACTCTCCAGTAGAATTAACAAAATCATCCCAAATTTAATTAATGAGGAACAATCGGGCTTCGTAGCAGGACGAGAGGGAAAAGACAACTCAACTCACCTCCTACATATTATAAGATACGCTCAAGAAAAAAAAATCCCATTAATATTTCTTGGTATCGATGCTGAAAAAGCCTTTGATCGAGTGGACTGGTCTTTTATGCAAGCCGTACTAGAAAAATTCAAATTCCCATCCACATTAATTCAAGCAATATTCACACTATACTCTAACCCGAATGCGAAAATCAAGGTCAATGATATCCTTTCCCAGTCCTTCCTAATCACAAATGGCACTAGACAGGGTTGCCCCCTGTCTCCCACCCTTTTCATTCTCACGCTAGAAATCCTCTTACAGATGGTAAGACAGAACAATGATATCAAGGGACTTGAATTAAACCACCACTCGATCAAAACAGTAGCTTTCGCAGATGATATGCTTTTTATTCTAACAAACCCAGAGAAGAGCCTTGACAAAATCTATACAATACTACAAACATATAGCGCAATTTCAAACTTCAAAGTAAATGCCTCGAAATCTACTATACTAAACGTCACTCTCCAGCCATCAATTACAAAAAAATTGCAAACAACCTCCCCTTTCAACTGGGTTGAAACCCATATTGAATATCTAGGGGTTCGCATCACAAAAAAGCTAGAACACTTATATACAAAACATTTTACCCCCTTACTAGAAGAAATAACAACACTCCTACGAACCTACGACTTGCCCTTTCTCACATGGTTCGGCAGGAAAAATCTGATCCAAACATACATTGTTCCGAAAATTTTATATAAACTGCAAATGTTGCCGATCCGCTTACCAAGCTCCTTCTTCAAATCAATTAAATCAATATTTTCTAGATTCCTATGGAATAACAGAAGGCCTAGACTGTCACATAGACTCCTAGTTCAAAGAAGGGAGAATGGAGGCATAAGTTTTCCGGACATGGAACAAAACTATAGAGCAATTCAACTCAATAGATGGCTAGAACTAGTCAAACCCTCAAAAAATCAGATCGTAAGCGCACTAACGCAAGCATCATATGGAAAAGACCTCTTAAGAGACTTATGGTCCCCCCCACGTAAAACCCACAAAAAAAATCTCTGGTGATCTTCTCCTGACTGGAGTATGCGAAACTTGGAACTCTCTACAAAGAGAACTAGCTCCCCACCCATCCCCCATAGCGCCACTGACTCTCATTCCAGAATACCTGGGAATAAAGTTAGACAAACATACTGAACAGCTGTGGTTTAATCTCGAAAAACTTTCCATAGCGGATATATGGAACCACAGAGCCATCAAAGGCACACAGCTCACAGAAAAATTACTAACTCTAACAGCATGCCCTCACTTAAACCATCTACAAGTCCTCCATCTTACTAAAACCCTGGAAAAATTCAATAAAACATATACATCAACACGCCCCCTCACAGATTTCGAGCGAGTTGCCGCAGCTCGAAGCACCCATAGCAGAAAATTAGCATTCCTCAAAAAAAAATACGTTGCCCTCCAAGATATAACTAGACCAACATACATCAGATCCTGGGAAATGGAGCTCAAAATAAAACTATCAGATAAAGAGGTGAAGTCAATACTGAGCAATTCACATGGACACTCAAGATGTATCAGATTACAAGAGAACCACTACAAACTTATCATTCGCTGGTACAAAACCCCAGAATGGCTATTTGCTTATAAACTCACAAACTCGAACCTGTGCTGGCGATGCAACAAAGGTATAGGCTCTCTGGAGCATATCTGGTGGTCCTGCCCACAAATTAGACCCTTCTGGAGACAAATTGAAACTAAAATAAGAGAAGTAGTCTGCAGATCATTCAAGCTGCTTCCAGAACACATATTTTTGGCAAAACCGTCCACAGACTATAGACCGTCAAAAGCAAACTTGATCACACACCTCCTATCGGCAGCAAAAGCTTTAATTCCCCTAGGATGGCTCCAACCACAGCTGCCCACCTTCACTCAATGGATAGCAAAAGTAAATGAAATTCGCCGCTTTGAAGAACTAACGAGCTGGGCATGTAGGACACATGAGCAATTTAAGAAAACATGAGACCGTTGGTCTAACAATCTCCTCGCTTCACATTAGAATACCCACAATGAAACAGGATCACAGACCCCTTCTCTCATCAATACACTTGAAACCTAAAATAGTAAATTCCTCTCCCCGAAGGATGCCTTATATTAACACTGTTGAATCGTGTTACTAGCTACTCTATGTCACAGGAAAATTCTAGTGCCCTTACCCCTTCCCCCTTATACCTTCCCCTATCCTCTTCCACCCCTACCCTAACCCCCCATCCCACCCCCCGTAACCCAAGGAAAATCTTTGAAAAACTGTATTGCAATTTTCTTATCGTTCAACTAATGTACTAAGTAAATAACTGTATATGCTTCCTGTAACTGTTGTACGTATACATGCCTTTCATTGAATAAATAAAGAATAAATAAAAATAAAAAAAATTGCAGGAAAAAAAAAAAAAAAAAAGACACCTTTCCTACAATCTGTCCAGAAGAGAGTACAGTTCTAGTCTGGCGTAAAGATGTTTGTGGTGATTCTGTGATGCCCTTTTGTGTATTTCCAGATAACATTGGCCTTCTCATCATCAGTAAAATTTAACTCATGGTCGGGTATAAACTCATATTCAAAGAGATCATCAGGATTACTCACAATGCTGGTTCAGGGCAAATTAGATTTCTGTGCAAACGTCCCCCATAAGGAATTTAAGAAAAGTTTGGAGATTTGTATTCTATCAGAATTCACAACTACAGTATATTGCCAGGCTGTAATTGCACTCCTTCTTTTTCAAGAAAGGTAGTGATGTATTGTTTTTCTTCACATCATCTGTACACCAGCTAGGGCAAGAGTATCAAACTGATTTTCACCGAGGGCCACAACAACCTTATGGTTGCCTTCAAAGGGCCAATCGTAGTTATATGCATTGAATAGAACCTATTGATTTCAATGGCTTAGTTCACAAGAGCATATTTTTTTATGTGATGTGCAATTGCGTGAAAAAATACATGACATGACCTATTTTGGTGTGTATTACACACCACAATAGACCGTTGAAGTGAATGGGCGTGCACAAATACACAGTGAATATGCAAGAACCCTGCATATTTACTGCGCATTTGCGCATCATTTCAATGAGCCTATCTGCGTTCTTTTTTGCAGGTGCAGATACGCAGCGTATTTGTGCACATAAAAACACATTGCAGCAGCCGAAAAACGCAGGTGTAATCAACTTTTGGCTGTGCGAATACACAGCATATTTTTACGGCCAAAATGTGCTTATGGCCATGTGAACGAGCCCTAATACCCATAGTGACACCCATAGTTGCTGCAGTAGTAATAGTGACCCCCATAATAGTCCCAGTAATAACAGAGATCCCCTATAGTGGTCCCAATAGTAACAGTGTCCCCTATAATTGCCCCAGTAGTAATAGTGACCCCCCATAGTAATCCCAGGGATACTGCCCAGCCAGAGACCAATAGCAACCCCACTATTGGCCTCCGGTCAGGCAGCATACCTACAGGCTTCACACTCACCCCACCTGTAGCTCCAGTCTAGTGGCCACTACTGAGTCTGTGACCACTGACCTCTCACCTTAGGGCAGACATCATCAGTCAGGGGAGGTCAGCGGTCACAGATTCTGCACTACACCGCTCAACCGAAGTTGCAGGCAGGGTGAGCAGAATTTCTTTAAAGGGGTAATCCAGGCAGCACCCATCAGGATACCCCGGGGTCAGAGTGGAAGCATTGCTCTGACCTGCTACTCGTAAATGAAAGGGAGCTACGCTTGTAATTGAAGGCTGAGGTCCCATTGATTTCAATGAGAGCTGTGCCTGCAATTACAAGCATTGGCTGCTACACTGGAAAAAAAAACAAATCTTCTGGAGGGTACACTTTAACTTTTTCAATACCAACTTATTTTTTAATGTATTCAAAAAGTTCAAAAATGATCTGTGGGTTAGTTAGTTAGTTATCTCGCTTGGACAACAAGAGTCCGTAGCGCCGATCTAGAATGACCACGACCAAGAGCATTGTTCCATTCAGTGTAGATGTCGGAGGAGGTACCGTTGCCTCCGACATCTGTGAGTGACCTACAGGATATATTTTTTTTTGTTGACAAAGGGATACAGGCTATGAAATCATAATAATTTATTGTCTCTCCTTCAGCCTGCTTGTGGTAAAGCTTGATATCATTATTTCTACCACTGTAAAGGGCATCAAGCGGATCTAGCAAGGTTGGGAATTGCATTTTAAGAACAAATGCTTGAAGGTTAGAATCCTTTTCAAGCATTTCATTCCATTCATGTTCCCACAAAACATAGACTTTGTAACACCTGAACTGTAAAAATGACTTTTTAGCTGGAATATTGTGATATAGCTGTCTGTAAGTAGTCTTACCTTATTTGTGTTATTTTAATTATAGCAGATGGAGCATCCCTGGTAAAAACATCCCTGAAATAAAAATGCTATGTGTTGGCCTTTAACATTCACATACCCATCTAAAAAAATATTTCCCTACTTGTTTTTTTATTCCCTTTCAAAGCATATTGCATGTTAGTGTTTTCTATTTTCATACACAAACCGAGTGTCGAGGAGCATTTTTTGGTCCTGTGATAATTGTCAGCTGATAAAATAGCTATGGTGTATTTTTGAGGAAATTTAAATCAATAGATTGCCATAGATAGGGAAGCCAGAGTGATGTGCTGGAAAGGATCAACACATTGGGTCACTACAACATTTTTGTTTTCACACCCACAGTACTTAATACAGATTTCTTTAGTCATCTCCATTATACGATCTCAGTAGTGTTCACATACCTGTTTCAAAACCTCAACATGTAAGCTTTTAGTTTGCCTTTAAAACCAAAAATATTGTCTTTTTGCTCCTCATACCAATCCATGAATTCCTTTTTCTCATGAGGCAGCATGCACTCTACGCCATAAAATTTAACTGCTTATATGGAATAGACATAAGTTTGATTTTCCTCAGTGTTGAAAAAGTGTGAGAAATGACCCTTTGAACCAGAAAAACTGGTAGCTTTTATGGGTATGAAATTGAGTGAATCGTATACAATTTATCCTCAAATTCCCAGGAAGACTCAACATTCAACATTGTGGCATAAATGTAATTTGGTATGTGTGTTCCTGTCTCTTACATGCATTCAAGTCATAGAAAATACATAGATCAGTTTGGTAATTGTAAAACATCGGCACATAACGTAGATGACTATTAAACTTATGCAAACGAACATGACAAATACTGCAGCGAAAACCTCTACATTTTTTCCCGTTCTTGCCTTTGTATGCAAAGCGACAACACTGATCACAAAAAGTTTGTCTGAAAAACATAACATAATCTCTGGCTAATTGGTTGTGCGGATCTAAGCAATCACTCGAGCAACAAAACACGCACTAACTAGAGCACCAGAGCTGTGTTCCTACACTTTTGACATAACCGTCTCTTAGACAAGCTGTACAAAAGTACTGACAGGAATGGGTATTCTTGTGGTGAAATATGGAATTGCACCTTACGCAAAAGTAGCACTCTCCAATGAAACCTTTCATATTCGTTAGTACTGGAAATCATGATGCAAAATTTGCTACATTTCCTATGTTACTCTGGCCCTCTCTGTGTTTTTAGATGTTTATGTCCACCTAGCCCTGAACAACAGTTTTAGAGCTTTTTTTTATAACCTCTGATCTAATTAAAGTGGATGCTTTGTTTTTGTATTTTTTTTTCAATCCACCATCATTCATACTTCATATTGGGGTATCTGCCTGTTTTGTTAGAACTTTATCAGCTCTGACTGCCGCTTCAAACTTCTGTTCTACAGCAAATATTTTTGGATTTTGGTGATAATACAGCATGTGTTATAGTTCCATTTTGCGGTCTTAGGCCTTAGTCAGACGGGCGTTTTTTCACCCCATTTGCGCATGCGCATGCGTCCGGCGATTTTTTAAAACCATTGCTTTTCAATGGTATCGGACACATGAGCGCTTTTTATGCGCTCGTCCGATAAATTATAGAACAGAAATTGCAGAGCGCACTTATCTGCGATTCCTGTTCTCTTCTCTATATGCGCTCAATGGGGCCAGCGGCAGCAGCGCCGACCCCATTGAGAACATATAGAAGACAAGAGAAGAACGATGTTTGTCCATTGAATTTAATGCAGCCGGCAATACAGCCGGCTCCATTGAAAGCAATGGGCTGCCGGCGAGTGTGGGATGAATTGTTGGGAAGGGTTTAAATATATAAGCCCTTCCCTGCAATTCATCCAGAAATGTGTTAAAAAAAAAAAATTTATATATACTCACCTTGTCCCGGCAGCCGGAGTTCAGCGCGGCCGGCCTGCAGTGGGTGTGAAGGGGGTGTGAGTCAGACCTGCCTCTGATTGGTTCAGCACTGAGCGTATAGCAGCTTGGGTCCCGTCACGGCTCTGAAGCGCTTTCAGCAGGCAGGGATTCAAAATCCCCGCCTGCTGAAAGGGCTGTATCTGAATGGCTGAGCGCTCAGCCAATCACTAACAGCGCTCAGCCATTCACTGAATGACAGCTGAGCACTGCCTGTGGTTAGACACAGTGCTCAGTCAATCACAGGCAACACTTCATTGAATTCAATGAATGGCCAATTGCTGCCTGATTTTCAGGGAAGGGCTTATATTTAAAGCCCTTCCCTGAAAATCACTGCAGGGGTGCTGACATCGCGATCCTCTGCCGCGAGGATTAAAAAATCCTCTGCCACAGCTGTGACAGCTGTGGAAGGGGATTCTTTACTCCCCGTGGGGAATCCCCTTGCCACTGAACACTGTGACAGTGCTGTCACAGTTTTCAATGACAAGGGGACTCCCCGTGGGGAATATTTACACGCACCACAGACCTATAGTGCAAGCATGTCCTATCTTTTACAGGTGCGCGCGTTTGCACGCTTGTAAAACACGGTCATGTGAACACACCATAAGGAACCAATGGTTCTAAGAGATGCATGGTTTTCTGCGCACCCATATACTCACACGCTCGTCTGAATGCACCCTTAATACTGCCAATGCTGCATTGTCATTCCTTACTAGAGGGGTGTTGTATTCTTGAATTAGATAAGAGGATTTTGACACTGATGCTAAAATCCTTTTTTTCGGTTTCCTGGTGTCTATGGAAGAAAAATGTAGTGATGTGAGTAAATTATACACAAACTAAAGATGCATATTGTACAGCGTATAATTATGCAAACTTTCAAGGCATACAGAATTAAGCATTACATAGATAACTAGTGCACACAGTCTAGAGATATGCAATCTAAAGAAATGTATTGTAAGACATATAATTATGCAAATTTTAAAATCATTCAACACTATATACTGCTTACGTGAGCGGCTCATTCTGCTAGGTCCTGGTCTTACGCTAGTTGGTGTAATAGATGACACGTTTTTTTATCAACAGATTTAAGTTCCAGTGCTTTACAAATATTTTGCAGTGTTTTTAGTGGAATATTTTCTTTAAATGTCTGCTTTCTGTGTTTACTAGATTTTCTCTGCCTTTTGGGGTTTTCAACAGCTTTAAAACATTTTCTGTCTTCTGTCACAGGTGTCACATTGAACAACTCTGATTCTGCTTTCGAAAGGATATTTAGTTTCATGCATACACGCAGCTACATAAATGTTCACACTAATTTATATAAAATGCACTATTGGTCACAAGATTTAACCCTTTCCAATCCCCCGTCTGACGTCTAAAGACATTCTGATTGAAGGCTGTACAGTTTCTGATGTCGGAAGACATCCAGCAGGGTATTTTTACTGTATTTTACTGGCTGCTCTGTTGTCGGGGGCCCCTCCTCAGCATGTCTAATACCACAGTACTGGCTTTAGCCAGCAGATGGCGCCATTGTATAATGGCAGAAGGAGAAAACCCCCTAGGAAATCCTGAATCCAAAATTGGATTGCAAAGGGTTAAAATATCATCAGCAACAGTAGAGTCATCTGTCGCAGCATTACTATTCAAATTCGTGAAGAACGACTCATCAAATTTAAAAAAATCCCAAAGTTCAGCTTAAGGCTGGTGGCACACAAATGGGTTGAATTCCCCAAGCAGATGAATGAATTGCAAATGGTTGTGGACATTCGCGGATACGAGCGTTTTTTAGTCCGGATTTACGGGGATGCATACCGTATCATACATGTGCAAAAAAGATCACAAGCAGGTAATTACATCAGAAAGTTGCCCAAGCCCCTCGAAAAATCCTTTTAAAAAGAGGTGAATGCCCAGACGGTATTCTCTTGTGCTTTTGTCATTGTGAGAGCCTTCAAAATGGCCTTCAAAATGGCATACTCTTCTTTTGGCTTGGCTGGTGTGCTCTTCTTTTCTTTGAAGAATCGCGTCCGATGCTTGAGTAGGAGCCCAGAAGAGAGAATGAGAGGTTCTGGGTTCACCCTCTGGTGTCGCAGTGACCAAGTAAGGGTAACTTTAACACCCTTTACTGCGACTTGCGCACACATCAGGAAAAAGTTTACAGCCTTTTGCCACATGTACATGTCATCACTTAACAAGCTGCTGGAGGATTGAGCTATGCCACTACAAACATGCGCCAATGTGTCTCCCCTGAGGAGCATATGCTTGTCACCCTGAGGAAAGAGCAAGCTGCATACCTGGAGATCTGTTTTTTGTAGTTTAGAGATCCTTTTGTCCTAGAATATGTTTCCTTTTTTTCTTTTGCAATGTCTTAAATATTTGTATTTGTCTTGTCATTACAGATTCCTTGACACCAGGAACTCATTTGCATCACTACATTTTGAGCTCCTGTTGGGGCAGACGACCATCGGTTTGATTGTCAGGAAGATCTGCAATGTCATTTGTGAGCGACTGAAGCTATTGGTGAGGTTGTCGCCCTCTCTGCAACACTGGCAGGACATCACCAAGGGATTTTAAGCTGCTGTGCACTTTCCGAACTGCGTCAGGACCCTGGGTGGTAAGCACATCTGTGTGAAGAAGCCCTAAGGGTTCTGATATTTCAACTATAAGCAGTACTGTTTCGTAGTTCTGTTGGCAGTAGCCAACAGTAACTACCTGTTTGTACTTGTGGATATCAGGGCTTGTGGAAGCATTGCTGATGCTTGCCTTTTTAGAGCTTCCAGAATGGGGCAGCGACTTCTTTCGAACCAGCTGGCCCTTACAGAGCCATAGCTGCTTCCTGGTTCTTCGCTTCTAATTGCCCCATTTGTAATTGTTTCAGATGAGGACATTGGTCTCTCAACTCATGTTCTGCGATCATTTCCGCACAAAGGGTTGGACACCAGAAGATAAGTCTTTTCAAGCAATAATATATCACATACAGGTGGGATATATATATGAAAAGACTTAGGCCTCGTTCACATGAGTGTGTATTTGTGTGCACGTATGTGCGCAGAAAACCATGTGTCTATTAGAACTATTGTTTTCCTATGGTGTGTTCACATGTCCATGTTTTACAGGCGTGCAAATTCGCACACCTGCAAAAGATAGGACATGAGTGCAGCAGCAAGGTCCGTGCTGCACGTAAATATTGCCTGTGAGGAGTCCCCTCATTACTGAACACTGAACATCAGTAATGATGGCACTCCCCACAGGGAGTAAAGAATCCCTTGCCAGAGCTGTGGTAGAGGATCGTGATGTTGTCCCATTGCTTTCAATGGGGCCACCGCTGCTGCCGGCGGCCCCATGAAATGAAATGAGATGCCAGCAACTGCTGCAATGATCTTTAGGGAAGGGCTTTAAATATAAGCCCTTCCCTGAAAATAATCCCTAGCTTGTGTAAAGAAATAAAAAACAACATATACTCACCTCTCCACCGCTGTCGGGGCATGGTTCGTGTAGCCGCTTGGCTCGCCGGCACTGTACTAAAGCTCTTTTAGCAGGCGGAGATTTAAAATCCCCACCTCCTGAAAGGGCTGTGTCTTATTGGTTGAGCGCTCAGCCAATCACAGGCAGCACTCTGCCATTCATTGAATTCAACATTCCCTATTTATCAACAGAAAATCTCCAGTATGATTTCTTTTAGTTAGGATGAAGACTTAAAGTGTCAGTGCAAGATAGAAGGTTACCCTATATTCACAGGATAAGGAATAACTTTTTAATCCTTGAGGTCTGACCGCTGGGACTCACTGATCTCAAGGACAGATATCATGGGGGTTCCCTATAAATAGAGCATTGGCTACACATGTGAGCTCCTACTTCTTTCATTTCAAGGGGAGTGCTGGAGATAGCTGAGATTCAAGTACTCAGCAATCTTTAGCACTTGCATTAACATCAATGGATTGTGGTGTGCATGCTTGAAAACAGCTCCAATCATGTACGGATCTTTGGGGTTCCAGTTCTTGTAATCCCTGTGGGTATTAGCAGTTAAACTCTCACTGAGCAGAAAATTAATCCTTATCCTGTTGATATGGGATAATGTTCTATCTCGATATAACTCCTTTAAACGGGTTTTCCAGGACTACCCTATTGATGACCTACCATCAAGATAGGTCAATACCTGATTGGCAGGGGTCTGCCCCTCGGGATCCCAGCTGATCAACTAAGTAGTGCATGGGTGAGCCCTACTGTCACTTTAGTCCATAACAGGCA
This sequence comes from Eleutherodactylus coqui, assembly GCF_035609145.1. Classification (NCBI taxonomy): domain Eukaryota; kingdom Metazoa; phylum Chordata; class Amphibia; order Anura; family Eleutherodactylidae; genus Eleutherodactylus; species Eleutherodactylus coqui. The sequence continues at coordinate 71,705,718 of NC_089837.1, read as the reverse complement.
TAGTGCCATACATACAATAGAGACGATCATAGCTGCTGTGGTTCAGGTCCCCATCAGGGACATGAAGAGTGTAAGGAAACAAAGAAATAGTGTAAAAGAAAAACATGTAAAAAATTTTTAAAAAACTTTTTTCGCTCCGACATGTCGACGGAAAAGTAAAAACGTTATGGCTTTTGAAAAGTGGAGATGAAAATCCCCCCAAAATGATTGCATCCTCATGGCCAAAAATAGGACATGTCCATAAGGGGTTAAAGGGTTTAGGTAATTGAGAGAGGTACCTTATGAATAGTCATGCCACAGTAAAAGGATCTTTGTCTATAGTCACATCTGAATTATATCACACTTAACAGTATGTTATACTCAGAAAGATATAGCATTACTTTCGAAGAATCCCTTGTCATCCAGTCCATTTGTACCAATAATGTGGTCTACTCTTCAGGGCATATATTTATTTTTTATTAGATCAACTTTTGTATAAGACTAATGTTAAAATTGCTCAGCTGAAGTGAAAAAAATCTCCTGACATTATGACCTTTATAAACCCCCCATTAACTCAAAAAGCCTCAGGGTTAAGATGGAGAAGTCTATAACTCAAAATCTCATAAATAAACCTAATGATCCTAATACAGCCAGAGAAGTAGCCAAAGTCATTAAGATTTCTAATGCCAAATTGCCGAGACCAGATGGTCTACTGGCCTGCTCTCATGAATCATTTCATTCTTCTATCATTTTCGCTGTCAGTGGTTTGTGACTAGGCACAATTATTTTTTATTCATTTTAATAGATCCTTAGAAAAGTCCTAAAACATTACAACTCAGAAGATATGAAGCCATAAACAATGTCTGCTATAAAAATGAATCTATACAGAAATTTGAGCACTGTTGTCAGGGTTCTAAAATGTGGCCTCAGTGGTGAATCAATATAGGGATATTAGTGCCAGGGTGAGATTGTTCGGTGATACCACATGAGGTGCCTGTAGAACCTAACATGAGCACGACTGTATGAATTTAGCAACATACGGTATATATTATATTGCTGCAGCAATTAAAAGAAGGAAATACATAAGTATAATAAAGCAAACAGTTTAATAGTGTAACTTCTATTAGGTATAGTTTTTTCAGAGGCATAACTAGAAGCACTTGGGCCCTGATGCAATATCTGTAACAGGGCCACCTACCAACCATGTGATGTTTATGATACTTCTTATGTGATGCTGGGGTCTCTGGGCCCGATAAGGCTTCATGGCCTGGTAGCAATTGCAACCCTTGCACCCCCTATAGCTAGGCCCCTGGTTTTATTCATAGAGCTACCTTCTTTCAAAGCTACAGAGCCCATTTAAAAGGTATGGCAGAATATACTTTCCTATCACTAAGCTTAAAGGAATGTAAAAGAAAAATGTCCGAAAATACCATTAGTCATCCAGAATATATATGTGAATTCTTACGTGAAATCTTGATATACCTTGCGCAGTCATATAGCAACAATCCCTACTTGTATTTGTTTATACAACAGGAGATCTCAGAAAAGTTAGGGTACCTTTACATAGGAAAGCTGTCATAAGCGCCTAACAGCCTTTGACAGACTACCTTCCGCCTACCTCAATTCACAGTAAATAGTAGTTTCTCAAACATTGAGTAGCTTCTGTCTACATGGCCCAATTGTCATTTGGTTTTAAGTGCTGATGAAAACTAAGCATCCTCTCATCCTTCTTGTTTAACCTACATGCGAAAGAGATCATGAGTAAAATGGACCTAGACAAATTGGAAGTCGGGGTGAAAATAGGTGGAAGAAACATCAACAATTTCCATGATGTGGATGACACAACTCTGCTTGCAGAAACAGAAGCAGGTGATATGTAAGATTAAAGCTGAAAGTGAAAAAATGGGCCTCTACCTGAATGTAGAAAAGACTAAAATCATGACAACTGCAAAATATGGCCAAATTAAAATTAAAATGGACAATGAGATCATAGAATGCGGGTGAGACTTCATCATCTTTGGCTCAAAAATTGACCAGGCTGCAGAATCTATGCCACAGATAAAACATAGGATAACATTGGGGCGAAGCGCGATGCTAAACATGGACAAAATCTGGAAAAGTAGGGATATAGTAATTAAACACAGGATAGTGCAAACCACCGTTTTCCTCATAGCCATGTATGGATGTGAAAGCTGAATTGTGAAAAAGCTGATAGGAGGATTGATGAGTTTGAGCTACGGTGCTGGCAAAAGCTGCTGCATGTGCCCTTGACGGTGAGAGTAACGAATAGAGAAGTCCTGAATCGTATAAGACCTAATATATCACTGGATGGCAAAATGGCCGGCTCAGACTCACGGAGGACAAGATGACCGGACTCAGACTCACAGATTTTGGCCATGTAATGTGAGCAGAGTCGCTAAAATAATCTATAGTGCTTGGACAGATCAGTGGCAAAAGAAGACCCGGCCACCAAAGAACACGATGGACGAAAACTGTCAGAGCTGATACTGGTATGGAAATCACACAACTGAAAGAAGCAGTGCAAAACCGAAAAACATGGGGGGAGCTCGCCTTTAGGGTCAACGAGGGTCATGAAAAACTAAACGGCTAACAACAACAAAAACTGATACCAACAACTGAGCGATTTCTTGCTAAGTGCCTTGTCGGTGGCCATTGTTTCTAGCGAGAATTCAGACAATAATCTCCCCTTGTAAACATACCTTCTGTAAGACCAACAATTCAGTAAAATAACAATAAAGTACAGTGCTGTCATCTTAACCCCTTCAAGGGATATTCTGGTTACACAAAGTTGCTGCGACATGAATGCTAATCAAAAGTTATTAAATTTGGAATGTGGTTCTGCTTTGGATTTTGCATCTGTAGCTCTATACACCATCACCTTCTCCGGCACTTCAGAAGTCTTTATTCCCAGGTTTCCCCTATCTACGACCTGCAGGCTTCCGGCACTACACATCGGGCTTGGTCAGTAGGAACGAGCAGGCACAGCTTTTTCTCTTCAGCTCTGGATTGCTGACCAATAACAGGGCAGCACTTAGCAGGTAAGCACATAGAAAGAATGCACTTAGCGGGGGATTGTGCAAAAAGTAGTTTCCAGCAGTAACCATCTTGGAAAATAGTGATGCAGGGAAACATCAGAACAAAGGACAGGATAAGAAGGAACTCCCAATGGCTGTGCAATTGATGCCCATAACCAGCTGTGCATACACATGACGCAAATACCTTTAATACCTGCATTTTTGTGAAAATTTGCGACACAGCATACCCCGTTAAGGACTGGTCTAATTTGTGGACTTTGGGACCATGCATTTTCAATTTACTTTTTAAGTCTGAATAGAAAGTCATAAGGGCTCAGTCACATGGGCGTTTTTTCGGACGATTTTGTTGTGCACAAAACTGATGCGCACAAAAAATCGCGTGACCGAAGCCAGTGTCACGGCTGCAAAAAAACCGCTGCTAGCAGCGTTTATCGGCCCAAAGGGCTCGGTCATGTGGGCACTGCCCGCTATCCTCTGGCACGGCTGTGCCACAGCTGTGGCTGAGGAGAACGATGTTCTCCCATTGAATTCAATGGAGCCGTCAATACAGCCGGCTCCATTGAAAGCAATGGGCTGCTGGCAAGCGCTGTATTAATTTTCGGGGAAGGGCTTCAAATATAAGCCCTTCCCTGAAAAGCATCCAAAAAAAGTATAAAAAATAAACAAAAATATATATATACTCACCTTTTTGCAGCTGCCGGAGCTCAGCTGCGTCCAGCTAGCTCTTCTCCTGAACTGCTTTCTGTAGTATTCCCCGCCTGCTGAATGGGCTGCCTCTGATTGGTCACAGCCCTCAGCCAATCAGACGCAGCACTCACTCACCCATTCATGAATTCAGCGCTTGCTGGCTCGATTGAATTCAATGGGAGAACATCGTTCTCTTCTGCCACAGCTGTGACAGCTGTGACAGAGGAGAACGATCTTTAGTATATGTTCTCAATGGGGTCGGCGCTGCTGCCGCCGGCCCCATTGAGCTCATATACAAGAACAACAATTTGTGCAGAACGCAGTTACATGCGTTCTGCAAATCGTTGTGTCATATAATTTTCGGCACATTCGCATAAAAAACGGACATGTGAGTATATATAGACACAGATCGCCAGCGCATCTGCAAATTGGACAAAAAAACACGCTTGTAACTGAGCCCTAAACGTGTTCCCATATACAGAGCTGTATGAGAACTTTTGAATTTTCCTGTTGACATTTTCTGCGGAATGCTTTGCGTTTTTTGCAAGATGGCTTTTATTGTCATTGTCCTGACGTTCGTATAATTTTATGAACTTGTATTATTCTTTTTTGAGGGCCTGGGAAAAAACTGCAAAAAAGTTTCAAAAAATCATAACTGCTTTATCTCTTCACAGCCACATGAGAGCTTGTTTTTTAGCACAAAAGGTTGAATTTTTTGGTGCTATTTAATGTATTGGAAAGCTTAAAAAAAATTCTAAGATGTGTAGAATGGAAAAAAATGAACAAAAATAGAATGTTGCCTTCTTTTGGAGGGAGAGCATTGTACGATATTCATGGTGCAGTAAAAATGACTTATTACTGTTATTATGTAGGTCAGTACAATCATTGCAAATTTCATATTGTTCTTTTTAAATATTGCACTCCTTTGAAATGATTTCTTCCTTTTGCCATCTTCTGCCACCTATCACTTTTACATTTGTCAAACAGTGTGACTTAGTGAAGAATTGCTTTTTTGTGGGCTGAGATGTTTTATTGGTACCATTTGGGGTATATATGACTTTTTGATCGCTTTTTATTCAATTTTTGGGGTGACCAAAAAATCATGATTCTGGCATTATGCTGTATATTTGTGTCTAACAGCATTTATAATGCTGGATAAATAATGTGATATTGTAATATATCTGACTTTTATGGGTGCAGTACTACCATTTTTTTTTTCTTTTTGTTTTGATTTTTTGATGAGATGATTAGAAAAATCTTTTTACTTAACTTTATATCTTTTTTTCTGTAATAACTAAAAGAACATATGTTTTACTTACTTTGTTAGTTCCACTATGAGACTTTGGCTGCCTGTCCACGGGTATAGCGATATCCCACGACGGATCTCCCCCACGGGAGCCACTGCCTGGGAGCAGGAGCCTGCAGACAGATCTCCGCGGTCAGCCTAGCCTATCTAACAGATAGGCTGACCGCTGAGAATCGCGGCAATTCGCAGCATGCTGCAAATTGCCAGCCTTGAGCGCAGAATCGCTTTGATTCTCCGCTCGTGGACAGGGGGAAAGTGATTTCCATAGCAACGCTATGGAAAGCATGTACTGCGTTCCCCGCAGCTGGATTATTGACATGTGGAACGCAATTCAAAAACGCCCGTGGACAGGCAGCCTTTAACTTGTGATAGTCCAATTGCTAGTACAATATGCTGCAATACTACAGAACTGTGGTATATTGTACTTAGAATGGCTTCTTGTTTAGCCCTGCTACAGATAGGGCTTAATAGAAGGAACTACATGTGTAGTGGCCCATAAATGGGTCCTACAAAAGTCAGGGGAGAGTGGAGAGACAGAGAAGTCAGGTCTTGTGACAAGAAAGAAGTTAGTGTTAGTCAGTCAGTGAGTTTACTGCTAGACAGAGAGGAGTATAGCCAATATACTAGATGCAGTGTATAGGAGCCAGAGAATAGTGAGCGGTAGATCACGCGTAGTGAGATAGATCAGTCAGTTGTCAGTCAGTGTGTGCAGCAGAGAAGTCAGTGATAGTATAGGAGAGAGTGTCAATAGAAGAGTGATAGTCTGCTAGTCTGTTTTAGTGAAAGATAGCAGTATAGTGGAGCGTGCCTGCAGGAGTTGTCATAGGGATGCAGTCGTTGGATAGTGAGCAGAGGGTTAGTGACAGAAAAACGCTGTTGTCAGGACGTCGAAGAAGTCCGGAGCCTTGCGGATGCCTGTCAGGATCCCGTCAATAGAGTCACCAGACCCTGTAACAGGTTACTGCCTACTAGAACAGAGTGATGGCACTGATCCCTGGGGAGAAAGAGAGCTGAAGAGGGATAAGTACCACCAAAACCCCCTTACCATACACCATCCATTATCGGGATTTCCCGGAAGGCTGTTTATGTCAGGAGGCCCATTCAGCAGCGCCCCCAACAACCTCTCAAAATCAGAACAGATAAGGCTCCAAATTTCCACTAAGGCCTAACGGTCCGCCAGTACCTGCATGGAGCAAATTCATGTGGATTTAAAGGAGTAAAAGTGTTTAATTGCTGCAGATTGACTGTACTGCACACCAATAAAATTTCTGCTATCATCTCTATTACAAAAGAAAAAAAAAAGAATAATTAATTATGTTTATCTTACTAAACCCTGGCTTGGTGTGATCAATTCATCATCTTCATCACCCATTACATTTTGTGCTGTAAAGCACTGGCGTCACGAACAAATGAATAGGAATAATAAACATATTCAGCAACAACACCCATTTATCATGCCACGTGGAGGCCGTTGGTGTGCAATCTGCCGGGCGGATGCCAGGGGACAACTGCAAGCATGGTAAGAAGAAAGCAGACCCACGTCACCATAACCAACCGCCTCTTCATACATGGCAGGCCTGGAAACCTTCAGCGGGCCCCATGCTGCTATGGTAAACTGAAGAGAAATGTGCAATCCCATTACATGGGGAAAGAAGAGATCAGGGGACAGAGTGACCTCCTCCATTTGGAATCTAAATGGTTAAATGACTAGCACTAGAGCTATCTCTGATCCTGACTGCTTGCAGCCAGGTGTCAGCTTTACCGCCAAGTATGGAATAGACTGAGCTCCTGACCTGCACCATCCAACAATACCCAACATGCACCGTATATTTACGGTATGTATTGGAAGGGGTTACGCTATAAAATAATGAAAAAAATGGGAAAAAAAACAGCTCTGAGCAGAAGAATATAAAAAATATTCCAAACTCAAGTATTAAAAAAGGTAGATCTCCATGTGTATAAACACCCAGCGGAGTCCATGAATCCTGAGAGGTTACGTCCACTCATTACGATGTTTTATAGACTCTACTGCATTTTCGCATTGCATATGAATACTTTTACTTCCCCCTTTCTTTCCGAAGTCGTCTTGTCGCTTTAGTAACCATATTTGTTTAAACAACCTTTTATTCCCCTACACATTATGCTGAACACTATATTAACGGGAATAACACGCTCAATTTTTGCTGCTGCTTCTCAATCTGTTCCTTTATCTCCTGGTTAATCAAATCCTCCGATGAAACATTATTTAAGAGTAGCTTTGCGATGATGTTAAATTCAGTGCACAGCTGCAAACAGAATGAATCCCTTGTTCGTAGAAATTCAAAATAGACGTCGGTATTCTTATGTAAAATATTTTATTTCATTGGTTTGTAGTCGAGATTGTTTGAGCTCACGCAGATAGCATTTTTGTTCTGCCTACTTGCACACAAATTTGGTTTCATTTACATGAAAATAGTAAGCAAAGAGAAATTAGCATTTCAAAACTGCACTATAAAGTTGTCTTGTGGTTTTCTTTTCCCCCAACGCTCTAGCAAATTTTTATTTTTTTTTCCTTATTATATTGGGATGATCGTAAAATGCGCTGAAATATAGTATCTCTCCAGATTCTCTTATGACTTAGGGCTCAGGCAAACTGTGGAGCCTCTATAGTGATACACAGTGTCCCTATGGCCTTGAACAAAACCTAAGGCACTCCATGCACCACCATATGGTGCCATTGTACCGAGGTTTTCTCAACTGAAAGCAGTGTCTTCAAATTATGGCATCTGGTGGAAAATTGTACAACTTTTGTACCGTTAGTTCTTGTTTAAAAAGAAAAAAAAACTCTGTATGTGTGTAAACTGCATAGACGCTACTGCAGTATATAGATAAGGCGTACCTGTATTCTAGCAGAGTTCTGGTAAGGACAGCTCAGGAAGAAGGTTCAGCCTGAACAAGAACAGGAAGTGTACAGGAGTGAGATCATGTCCAGAGGTGAGATGGGCAGTTAATGGCAGAGCAGGAACTTGCCATGCGTGGTGAAATATTCTGTCCCCTAACTGTCTGCAGTATTCCAGGAGTTAGAGTTGTGTCAAGAAGTGGAAGCTGGCCACTTACTAGTGTGATGAAGCACAGACTGAGACAGGCGCAAAAAAATGGAGCAGCAAATCAACAGAGAAGCTGGTCTTATACCGTTTCATCAGCAATAAAAGACAGCATGGGTCTAACAGAGCAAGGGCACCTGGTGTAAGAAGTGACTGATATTAACACAGAGATTGCTGTTATATGGCCAAGCGAATTTACTTTAAAATTTGCCATGTTCTAAGTTGCAATATATCTATATGCTTCTATTTGTTTATCTATCTCTAGAGATAGATAGATGATAGATAGATAATTTCTGCATTATTCTGCATGTCACACCACTCTATTACTTGCTGCTTAAACAGTTGACTGCAAATAGTTAATTAGCACTGCTTCAACAGTTTTGTCACACAGAGGCAAAATAAACATAGTGTCCATAGAACTGTATGGGTACTGCATTATGGCACCACACAATTGTCTGTATGTAATAGACCAGAGTCTTACTTACTGAATAAAGACAGATCTTTCCATTCTTTCAAACTCAGTTGATTGTGCTTTCCAATAAAGTTGATTTCAAAGAATCCAAATTTATTATAGCCAAATGTGTGCCAAGTATTTGCCCAGCAGTTGGACTCCCAGCAATCAGATAGGAATAGGGAATAAATGTATTTTATGTGAAAATCTCTTTCTGCATATGTTTGGCCATTATAGGGTTTCCCAGGACTAAAATATCGATGACCAATCCTCAGGATAGGTCATCAATATCTGATTGGTCGGTGCTTCCTGCCTAGGACCTCCAGGGATTAGCGCTTTGAAGTACTACTGCTTCTTCTCAGGCTAGGCATGTTTTAGAGACCACTGGCAGTGAACCCTACTGGCAGTTGCTTGTCTTGGTTTACCATATGGAGAGACAAGGCATAGTCAGGTCCCTTTAATCAGGATGCTGTTACTGGAGAGCATTGTGCAAACCTCTCAAACGGTATGGATCGATGTTCTCACACACAGGCCACACCATGTTTCTTGCTTAAAACATGGTAGCAGTCTCTTGGTACCTTGTATCCTCCCAGGTAGTGCAGGTCAGTTGTCAGTCGCAACTTAATACTTCTTCCGCAGCAGATTGGATCCAAGCTGCAGCTTGCCCAAAATAGGTACTTAATCCAAACGCCCAAACTCAGCGTTCCCTGACAACATAAAGGGTTAAATACTTGCAGATCTCTGCAGGACGAAAGAAGTGCGGAGGAACAGCACAGTGATAATTCTTCATACGATGCTATCTTCTGGGGCATAATAAGACCAAATCCAGATACTTGGCCCTGCATGACCAGGCCACTTCGCAACAGATATCTGAAAGTACAAAAAAAATATTTAATAGTTAAATAACGTGAAATAACATTTTATTAGCTACCAACTTATGGGGGTACTTTTCAACCATGTTGACGTAACGCTGATTCATCACATGGCCAAAGCACAGCTCAGTCCCATTCAAGTCATACGGATTCTACCGAGCGGAGCCTGATATGCAATGAAAAGGCAATGGCACTAGCCTGAGCACTGCAGTCTCATCAAGCAGCTGATCAGCAGGGGTCCTGAGTGGTAGACCCCTGGCGATCTGATTTTGATGACCTACCTATCCCGAGAACGAGTGATCAATATTCAGATCCAAGAAAACATCCTTAAAGTCTTTGAACATGTTGGCAGATACATCAGAAGATTTTTTTCTGGCATAAACCCTGACAGTCCTCCACAAACGTGGTGGGGATTTAGCCTTACATCGCCTCTGTGTAATTTGCATTGCTGTCTGATATAAACACTTCACTGGTTATGTGTTACTAGCGGCCAGGAAAATAAACATATTTGTTGCTAAATTATGCTTTTATGCAAATAACAGTTTATGTAAATTACTCAGAGTTCCCTGATGGACACTTAGAGTAAAATCTGGAATCTGATGTCAAGGTGTTTGTGAAATTTGCGTTAATCTATTCATCTAATTCACTGTTTTTGCATTTTAGAGTTTTTTTTGGTCAATTTCTTTAAATAGTTTTGTTCTCAAACATAAGTCAATGATTTCTCAAAATGATCCGTATCTATCTATGAGCCGATAGTTTCCTGCAGGGATGAAATGATGGAGTATAATGTATAGGGGTGTCATTTTTTTGGAGACTCAGTCTCAGGCTTTGCATGTTATGACATTACAATAACCCCTAAGCATATAATATTGATTCGTTTCTTGATGACCATCGTATGTTCAAAATATAGAGTGTTGAAGCCATAACTCCATGGAACACGGATAACTGGTTTTGAAGAACCCCAAAATAATACAAAATGAAAATGTACTCCTTCACCCTTAAGGGGATGCATGTACGCCCTCCAGGTGCGGGGTTTGTATGTAGCGGTATTGGGAGCTGATCATGACTGGTAACCCATTAAATGCTGATTGAGATCGCGAGGTGCTGTTTAGTTTTCATGGCATCCCAGGCCCCAGGACAACCATATATTTCTACCTATTAGGATGGACCTGTAGCTTGTCCTAATAGAATACTGACAGAAATACTATATACTGAAATACTTAAGTATTTCATTATATAGTATAAGCAATAGAGCAATCACAAGTTCATGTCCCCTGTGGGGACATTAAAAGGGTAAAAATAAGCGAGAATTTTTTAATTTATTGTAAGAAAAAGGATACTAAAAAAGTTTTAAAAAAACCCTTTTCCTGTGTTTATAACAATAAAAAAATGTGGTACGCCCGCGTCCGTAAAAGTGCAACCCATCAAAATAATGCATTATTTAACTTGCACGATGAACATCATTAGAAAAATATAAACCATGCCAGAATTGTGCATTTTTTGGTCACCCTGTCTACAAGAAGAAAACGTAATAAAAGCAATAACATAAATTGTATTCTAACACAACAAATATGTTTTTTGTTTGTTATAAAACCTAATAAAAAAATATTGAAAGAGAAAAAGTCATATGTATGTCAAAATGGTACCAGTAGAAACCACAGGTCGTCCTGTGAAGAATCAGCCCTCACACAACTCAATCAATGGAAAGATTAAGTTAAGGCAGTCAGAAGATGGAGATGGCAAATCAATTCTTAAAAATTCTATTTTCTTTTTTAAAAGTAGAACAGAAAAAAAATTGAAATCGATTTTGTAATCGTATTGATTAGAGATGAGCGAGCACGCTCGTTTAAGGCTGATGCTTGAGCTAGTATCGGTCTTTTCGAGTAACTGATTACTCGTCCGAGCACCATGCGGGGAGGGGTGGCGGTGGGGGGGAGAGAGAGATCTCTCTTACCCCCCCCCCCTCACTGCCCCCTGGCATTTCACTCCACTTAGAAATCTTTTAAAATTTTTCAGTAGATTATTTGGTACATTAAATAGTGCCACTGAAAAATTCAGTTCGTCCTACAAAAGCAAGCCCTCAGATGGCTATGTCAACAGAAACATAGGAGTTAGAACTCTTTGAAAGTGACATTCAATCCGTAACATTAAGCAGATAGCTAATGCAGATAATGCATGTCCTTACATAAAACAACCAGAAGGGCTGGGTATAAAAGACAGTTCTTGTTCTCCTGCTGTGCTGTGAGAGTCTTGTGTGTTTTTGCAGAGAGTCTTGTGAGCTGTGAGCTGTCTCAGTGCTACTGAAGAGCTGGGTTTTCCTGTACCAGAGAGTGAGCACAACTCTGATTCCTTAAGTGGGACTACACAGCTGTTGTAACGCGAGTGCCACAGGGAGAACTGCAGAGCGTTCAAGGAAATGTAAACTGCAATCACCATTAGCTATCAGCAGGAGAGACCACCAACAAGAGCTAAAAGTAATCCTTATAGTTTCCAGTAGTAATCGGTTCTCCCATAGAGGTCTCAGTAGTAATAGTGACCCCCATAGTGGACCAAGTAGTAAGTATCCCTTATATAGGTGGCCCCAGTAGTAATAGTGCCCGCCATAATGGCCCCAGTAGTAAATGTTCCCTATATTGGCCCCAGTAGTAATATGTGCCCCACATTGTATTCCCAGTAGTAATAGCAACCTCCATATTCATCTAGGATTTGCAGCATCCCTACAGGCATATCACTCACCTAACCTGCAGGTCCGGTCTGGCAGCGGGCTTACAGTCCGTGACCACTGACCTCTCTCCTCGGCATCTACAGGTTGTCCCACATAGATGCCGTAGGGGTAAAAGGTCAATGGTGTCATAGGACCAGACCTGTAGGCTGGGTGAGTAGAATCCTGCACAGCCAGCAAACGCACAAGATGAGGCAGCAGGCTGGATTCGGCCCATGGTCCTTGTGTTTGACATGTGTTCTATAGATATAAAAGATGGACAATCATGCCTGGATCAAGATTGGTGGAGGCCCTTGGGCAAACATTTTTCATTGGTGAGTAATAGCAAGTGACACTAGTGGAATCTATGCCATTATGGACTGCTGCGATTCTGGAGGCCATTGGAGTTCCAGCATACTACTAGATGGGGGTCTGTATTACGGTGCTCATTCATTAGAGGTCTAGAAGAAAAATTAAAACTTTAGGAACATGTTTCACTTTAAGATTTTAACTTTATCACCTTGCGTTTGTGAATGTATTTTTTTAGTAGCAGGCTAATGTATGCACAGGAATCATAACAGACATCTGAAGTCATTTTGCCTTGAATGCAGATTTAATACAGCAAAATAAATCATACTCAGAGCTCGGTAATGGCTGCTGGGTTGCTCAGGTGAGAAAGGCAAGCAATAAAGGCATTTCTACATGAAGAGTTGCAGCTTGCAGGCGTTGTAATTCCAGCAGCAATATCACAAAATCCTCAGGAAAGAACACTTGAAGCAGAACAGTTTCTTTTCCTTAATTCAGAATTGTGCACGGCTGTTACAAGACTCCTCAGTAATTGTGCAATGCTGTGATTTGTGGGACTGCAACACATCTTATAGTAGCATATGAATAAATGAAATGTAGCAAAGAAAATTTATTGGAAACGTATTCTGAAAAATATATTATACCTGTTTAAAAATATACTTATTCACAAGGCGTACATACTACAATCCTGACAATAACCAGTCAGCAATTCATCACTTAAAGGGGTATTCTCCTTTTAATGGAAAAATGGAAAGTTTTGCAACTGTCAAATATAATTTCTGTCTCAAGTCTTAACCATTTTCAAGATCTCTTCTGTCTGTCAGTGAAAAGAAGCATCCTTGTTTACATGTAGAAGTTCTGACAGTGCTCTGATATACTGTAATAAGCCATGTATGTGTCAGTTGAACACAATCAGAATGTGCTTGCAGCCTATGGACCTAAGGCTTGGTTTACACTGGTGTTATGACTGGTAATAGCATATCAGTTTTGCTAAATATGCTAATGAATCTATTGAATTACAATATGATTTGTCCTTTAGGCAGGAGTTACTAATTCGTTAGCCTCTATTTAAATATTCCTTGCTTCTGCAGTGTGTTGCTGGGTTTAGTGTAACCTATGTACATTTTAATCCTGTATTGTGCTACTGTAAATCAAGGCTGAAGTGGCTCTTTCAGCTCCCCTGCAATCCACTGCCTCTTGTTAGGTATTGAGCTTCTGTAGTAACTGGGATGTTTTCTTAGCTGTGGGTGGTTATCTTCACAGGATGCTCACCTGCATTTATTGGCTGACAGATCTTCAGACGCTGAGTAAACAATCTCCAAATTCTCTACCTTTCTTGCTGTTACAGCAGCTGGGTATATATATATTACTTAGGGTTTACTAACAATTGGGCCAGAATGCCTCTGCATGTCCAATGGGACAGCAGAGGGACAGGTATTCAGATACTGCCTCCTCCTGATTAGACCAGAAACAACAGAATGCAGCATGTGAACTCATGGAAAGTAAGTTCAGGAAAGTGAACAGCTGGCAGAATGGTAGGCTTGCATCCCGCCCCTGCCTGAAAGTGGATTGAAAACAGCAGAAAAATGAGAAAACCACCTGAAAATCAGAACTTACAGACATGAAACAGGGTGCAAAGAGCACCTAATTAGTGGGTAAGGAGAACTTGTTAAATTTTAGAAAACTTGGTGAAAACTCAGGTATGCTTTAAGATAACTCAATATGTTCACCTACACTCCTATGTAAACTCTGTATAACAAATGATTACTTTCTAAAGATAAACTTGGCTCTACTGATTCTAACATTGAGTGTTCCACCGAATGGTCAGTTTATTAAACCATCTAGTAGTGCATTAGATTTTCTTTGCACTTCAGAATAGTATAAATTTGTTGTGGCCTTCATTCAATAGTATAAGAAAACTCAGGGTATGCCCCCACACCATTGCTGTACCTCCAGCAGTCTGAAGTGTTGGCATCTAACAGAAAGGCTTAGACAATTCATGTTGCCATATTCCAGCCCCACCATTAGGCCTCAGTTACACGGGCGCATCGGCACCCGTACACCGGCGCCGATGCGCCCGTGTGACTGCAGGAAGGAGACGGACGTACCTGCAGACGGACGTCTCTCTGCAGCGCCGAAGGAAAGAACACATGACCGGCAATGAAGCTGGTCACATGTTCTTTCCTCCAGCGCTGCAGAGAGACGGCCGTCTGCCGGTATGTCCGTCTGCTCGTGTCAGTCACACGGGCGCATCGGCGCCGGTGTACAGGTGCCGATGCGCCCGTGTGACTGAGGCCTCAGCATGGTACAGATACTGTACTTATTAAATTGAATTTTGCCACATCTTATGTTGTTAAGGGCTCCCACCCACTGGCGATATTTTCTCCACTGCGATGCGATTCTAAAGTTAAAGTCTCGCATCGCAGTGTGAGCAAAAAAACGGCATCACGCTGGGATATCGGCATCACGCTGACATATCGCCAGTCCTTTCAACGGGGCCAGCGGCAGCAGCGCTAGCCCCATTGAAAAGAGATGGAGAATGCCGGGGACTTCTGCCACAGCTGCAACAGCTGTGGCAGGAGTTTCATTCATCCCCGAGGGGACCACGGGGATGAAGGAATCCTCTGCCACAGCTGTCACAGCTGTCACAGCTGTGGCAGAAGTCCCCGGCATTCTAGCCCATTGCAGTGCCGATCCCATTGAAAGTACTGCTTTCTGCCAAGCCAAGCGGAATGATTATCGGGGAAGGGCTTATATTTCAAGCCCTTCCCCGATAATCTGCCAAAAGTGTGTTAAAAAATAAAAAAAAATTATTACTCACCTCTCCTGCACTCAGCCGCGTCCTCCTGCTGGCTCCCCGACACTGCTATTAAGCTCTATCAGCAGTCGGGGATTTAAAAATCCCCGCCTCCTGAAAGGGCTGTGCAGATTGGCTTAGGGCTCAGCCAATAGCAGCTACTGCTTAGCTATTGGCTGAGCGCTCAGCCAATCACACATAGCCCTTAGCTATTCATTCGGGGATTTTTAAATCCCCGACTGCTGAAAGAGCTTAATAGCAGTGCCAGGCAGCCAGCAGGAGGACGCGGCTAAGCGCAGGAGAGGTGAGTAATAAATTATTTTATTTCTTTACACACTTATTGATGATTATCGGGGAAGGGCTTATATTCCAAGCCCTTCCCCGATAATCATTCCGCTTGGCAGAAAGCAGTGCTTTCAATGGGATCGGCAGCAGTGCCGATCCCATTGAATGCAATGGGCTAGAAGGCCGGGGACTTCTGCCACAGCTGTGACAGCTGTGACAGAGGATTCCTTCATCCCCGCGGTCCCCGTGGGGATGAAGGAAACTCCTGCCACAGCTGTCACAGCTGTCACAGCTGTGGCAGAAGTCCGCGGCATTCTCCCTATGCTTTCAATGGGGCTAGCGCTGCTGTCGCTAGCCCCATTGAAACCACTTGCGATATGCCGGTTCTATATCGGCCTCTTTCTTGCGCTGTGAGATTTTTCTCGTGCTCTTGCAGCGCAAGAAAGAAAATATCGCCAGTGGGTGGGAGCCCTAATAGAGATGAGCGAGCATACTCGCTAAGGACAATTGCTTGACCGAGCATTGTCCTTAGCGAGTACCTGCCCGCTCAGAAGAAAAGGTTCAGGTGCTTGCGGGGAGGGGGGGCGGGTAGCAGCGGGGGCAAGCAGTGGGGAACGGAGGGGAGATTTCTCTCTCCCTCTCTCCCCCCCCACTTGCCCCTGCTCACTCCCGCAACTCACCACTCACCCGCGCCGGCACCCGAACCTTTTCTTCTGAGCGGGCAGGTACTCGCTAAGGACAATGCTTGCTCGAGCAATTGTCCTTAGTGAGTATGCTCGCTCATCTCTAGTCGTTAACATAGCATACCTGTGCTATTTGTGTAGCCTGACAGTCATTAACTGTTTATGGCTAGCAAAATAGCACAACTCACAAAAAGAATGTCACCGTGTTGAATAAACAGATGTAGCGCACCAAAAATTAGTTTGGCACATGTTACATCTGTATAATACACATCTAGATTCATTTGAGCAGAAAATGTTTACTTACTGCTCATCATTGTGTTCTGATGCCCGTTGGAGTCTCACCTTTCTGTTTCTCTTAGACAGCAATGGAGCTCCAACTGGTCATCTCGCATTGTAACCCAACTATGCTAAGGAACGTTGAGTTGAAGCACCAGCATTGCATTCGGCTTGACTGTGCACCGCCTGTTCATCAGAAAAATTCTTGACATCCTCCACTGACCCCTCTCATTGACACTGACAGCATCCCCATTCGCTGGATATATTTCTTGATCACACCATACTTTATATTCTCTTCAAACCGTTGCATGACTAAATCCACAAGGTTGGCAGTGTATGGTATTCTGGCCACGGCTGGTCTAACACTGATCACCAAGGCTTGGTAGAAGTTGCTCTGTTCACTCGATTTCCCATCTAATGTAGATTCATGCTGAAAGTGGTCCATAGAAAACTTATCACTTGATTATATGCTGTGCTCTGGATCATTGATACGTGGGAGCTCCAATCGCGAGGGCCAGTGTCTTAGACTTCCATTACCGAGACCCCACATATTATTTTCCTTATACTAAAACTTTATCTCATGATTCTGGTTACATACTTCTTCTGGACAGATCAGATCCCAAGGACAAAACCCCTTTAATAAGTTAGTTGTGTCATCTGTCATCCACTGTTACAATGCAAACTTTAGAGTTTTCATCTTAAAGTAACACTGAATAATAAGACGGCTGTCGATGCTCATTAGCATTTCTTATAAAGTGAGTAAAGTTGTAAAACAGTTAAACTTCAAGCAGATCTTTGGGGAATTGTGGTGTTACTAGAAATGCCAAGGTGGCAGAGATAAAGAGATGAATATTTTATGTCCTGCTTTTGTTTCATGTGTACTTGGATATGAGCAGAATGTATAAAACTACAGGCCAGCGAGCCTTCATGACTATTTAAAATGTGTACAGTATTTTAGTGACATCCTTGGTACTATGGGATTTGTGCTGGGACATAACCTTTAAAAGATGTTGTAGTCAGTTGCTAATAAAACATGGGAATTTTCAAATCTGCCTAATGTGCCCTTAGCAAAAAGTGCGATCGTGTTACTGTTGTTTACAAATACTGAGAATAACAAGCATAGTCAGCCGCCTAGGAACCGCTCGGTAAAGTTAGCAAAGTCTTACAGAAATTCATATATTTTCTACTACCTTGTTAGAAGGAAAAAGAGTACAAATTGGACAAAACTATGGAAAAATCCAAAACCACATTAGTCATTCCCCTATGGGGTATAAAGATATGGAGCTGCTAAAAGTTGTGATTGTACAGGCGCATTATTTTTATTAAGGTGACAGTGGGGTTTTGTTTTCTTTTATGCAACATAATTACTGTTTAGGATTCGTTCTTCACATTTGTGCAATGCCCGCTTCACAGGGACGTCAACACAATTTTGCAATTAAAGCCCTTTCCCGAAAATCACTGCAGGGGTTGCCGGCAGCCCATTGCTTTCAATGGGGCTGCAGAAGCGCCGGCCCCATTGAAAGCAATGGGAGAACATTGCGTTCCTGTGCCACAGCTGTGACAGCTGTGGCAGGGGAATTCTTCATTCCCCGGGGGAAGTCCCCTTTTCACTGAACACTGTAACAATGTTGTCACAGTGTTCAGTAATAAGGTGACTCCCTGCAAGGATGAAGAAATCCTCTGCCACAGTTGCCACAGCTGTGCCAGAGTATCACAATTTTCACTGTATGTTGTCAATGGGGTCGGCAATGCTGCCACCAGCCCCATTGACCACAAGATGAAAACCCTGGATGTGAAAGCATTTTTTCAGCGTGACGCCTGCTTTGGTCACGCAAATTTCTGCGCACATGCGTTTTGCGCAAAAAAAATGCACACCAAACAAACACCCGTCTGACTGAGCCCTAATATGGTACCAATCAGAACTACAGCTCTTCACGAAAAAAGAAGCCCTCACAAAGATGTCTTCTCAGACAAACAATCTATCCAAATATATCTCCTCCTTTAAAACTGCTTTCCATGAACTCACTAAAGCCTATAAAGATCAGATATCATCAGGGTGGGAGGTGAAAAGTCTGGAAAACTACCTGAGACAGGAGATTGAACTATGTGGCCTACGGATTACTCTGTTGCTAGCCACAAAGTGTAGAATCCTCCTCACTCATGAAAAAAATGAAAATGCAAGGCCACCACAAGTTCCCTTAAATTTATACAGCTTCTACTTGATAAGCAGAAGTCAAATCTTGAGGCACTTAATGTTAAATTGAAGGTACAAATTGAAGTCACACATAAATTTAGTCATGAAACAGACTTTTCGAATAAAGAAAGTCAATTACAAAATACCCTAGAGAAATTCCAGTTCCATTTAAAAGAGAGGGAGCATAAGCAATTCACAAGGGATCGCCAGGATTTTAGAGAAAATAAAGCCTATCACTTTATAGGTGATCCCGTTACTCGTAGAGATACTGATTTCTCCTCAACTGAAACAGAGGTTTCGGATAGTGACTCTAAGAAAACTCTACATGGGAGAAATAGAAGTAGGAGATATAGGGGTAGAGGCAAGGGAAACTACATTGAGGGGGGGGGGGGGGGGGGTTGAGTAACCCAAATGGTAATTTTTTAGAAATGTCTTACCCACTACAGAACTGAGCTCCCCTAGTGCAGAATTTAATACGTGCCTACAGACTGTTAATATATCATCTAGACCACCCACCAAGACTGAGACTTAGGTTTTACAAAGCAGCCTCTCATTTGTTCCCACAACTAAATTAAATGTTTAATTGTACTAAGAGTATAAAACTTTTTTGGGTCACAAACAAATATTTCTACTGATATTCTTCCAGATGTATGTGTATTCTTTGATCTGATGGCAAGCAATGATGTGGAGGAAGGACTTGGCCCTTTTACGTCATTAGGAATTAAGAGCACAATGATGCCACCATTGGAAGAAGTCTCATGTATAGATGTCTTTGTCAATTGTGTTCTAAGTGATTTAGAGGCAACTGGTGATATGCAATATTGGATGAACTGCTCTAGTGATAGACCAATGCCAACAGATCCTTTGAGCAGGATGCCTCCATCGCCATGGTAGTGATGGACACGTCTGACTATTGCAAAATGTGTGAAAATCTGTTATGTGATTTTACTGGATATGAAATCTTATCATCAGATCTTACTCAGCATTACCAGCTTGAATTAAAGAGCTTATTGGCACAAGCCAAGAGTGATAACTTAATTACTTCTGATGAATATGAATTTTTATATTCCAAGTTTCCAATCTGGGCAACTTTTTATAGCTTTCCTAAAATTCACAAAAGGCTGACTCTCCTGAAAGGTTGTCCAATAGTTTCTGGAGTTGGGAGTTCATGCCAAAATTTGAGTATATATGTTGACTGTATTTTGTCCCCATTTGTCTCCACTCTGCTGTCTTTTGTCAAAGATACTAGTGATCTATTGAAATGCATGGAGGGCATTTCTATTGACTCATGCACTTGGTTGGCTTCCATTGACATTGAAGCATCATATTCTTCTATTCCCCATGTGTTTGGATGACGTGCAGTGACTCTGGAACTTTTTTGGTTGCCAGTACTTGCCAGTATAGGGTACATAATCAGTTTGTACTACAACTGCTTGAATTTGTTCTTACCAGAAATGCCTTCCTGCTTAATGGATGTGTTTTTCTCCAACTCAGGCGTACCGCAATGGGGAATTCCAGTGCCCCACCATATGCCAATTTGCTCCTGGGCAAGTGGGAGAAGACACAGCTTTTTGGTGAGACAGTTATGAGGGACCCTGAATCTTTTGGTCTATTGCTTTGTAGACAATATTTTTGTGGTTTGGCGTAGGGACAAGGAATTTGTGAACAGACTTAACAGTAGATCACCACTATGTGTGGTCATTCGCTGCAATAGGCCGCATTATAGTGTCTTTTCTATATAGTACTAATGCCATATACGATGTGCTTATTACTCCCACATTCATGCAGGTTTGCTGCATGACTTTATTAGATTTGAGGTGTGTATTTGCCAGATGCTGAATGATTGCGCTTTTTGGCATTGTCACATTTTGTGAAGTGCCATGCAGTGATTATGTGCAATTTATGACCTATTGCATGTGCCTCATATGTTTTTTGAAATTTTGTTTTCTGCTACTTAGTGCTTGGGTACTGCTTTTTCCTCTATTGGTCCCTCAATGAGTTTGTGAAACCCCTGTGATCAGCAAGTTATCCCCTATGCTTTGTTCGAGAATACCTTCTAATTCTTGCACAACCCCTTTAATGCATAGTCAGACACGAAGGGTATAAAGGAAATGTTTTTTTTTGTCACTGCCTACTATCCCAGAATGAAAATTCATTTCTGTAAAGACACCATCTCAGATGTGGATCCGCTGTGCCACAAAAGTCATTTGGCTTAGGACTCAGGGGCCTGCATATAAGGTTCCCGGTCTTCACCCTTTAATCCACCAGTCAGAATTTGGTCTTTGTTGCGGGTGACCTCTGACCATTATCCCCAAAACATTCTCAATTATATGGCTGTGACATAACTGAATCAGAGCTATTGTAATGTGATGACAGACAGTGTAGATAAAGACATGGTAAATTGACATTTTGGTGCAAATTCTGGCATAAACTTGACATTTATGTATTAATACATTTTGGTTCACTATACTATATTTTTGTATTTACCTATACATTTTTTGTGTACTTTTATACTCATTTGTATTTGTGCTATCTGGATTCCTTAAAGAGATGCATACACTGCTTCCTATTTTCCGCATACTATATTGTTTGGTATATATACATATATATTATGAATTAATGTAATTGGACATTTATACTTTTGCTATTTTTTTGCTCTACTCTGTCTGTATTATTAGTTTGTTTTTGGTATAGAAGGTTTTTGCAGGTTTTGTATATTTTTTCTTATGAGGTTTTGTAGGTATTATATTTGGAGCCCATGTGACCCATCTAAGGGATGCCACTGGTGCCAAGTTGAGATAATTAAATGATCATTGTTGGGGTGCATTGTTTAAAGAATTCTGAAAACTCCTTTAGGTAAATAGTGTCCTTTAAGAGCTTTTTTTAATTGGTGATCTATCCTGTGGATATGCTATGAGTAGTTAATAGACATGGATCCACCTCTCAGGACTCATATCCATCAGTTGATCGTCCAGTCCATTGCCCAGCGAAGCAGGCTGGAAGTTGTCATCAGCAGACAAGGGAGGCAGTAGGAGCACTGACTTCACTCCTGTTGAAATCAATGGTAGAACGCGCTAAGGACAGGATATCATTATAAGGGCTAACAGTAGCAGGAAGTGAAATATCAGCAGATTACAATGGGAGTCAAGGTAATGCTGTCACATCCTCTCCTGTCTGCTGATGACAATGTGAAACGGGCTTGAGAAAGATCAGTGACATGATCGAAACGTCGCAACTTTTTACTGAGGAGTAAAGAATGATTTTATTTTAAGTAAACCCTGGGAGTGCTGATCTATCTCTTTGAATGTGAAAGGGGCCGGGAATCAGCTGATGAATAGGGGTCCCAAGCGATGGACCCCATCCACCAACTACTGATGGCCTATCCAGAGGATAGGTCATCAGTTGAAAAGAGCCCACACTGCCCCAATTAATACTCGAGCACATGCACAAAATTTAGAACACTCTATGCAAGTGCACTGAGAAGTAGAGGCAATTAAAAGGGTTCCGACATTAAAAAACAAAAAAAATTACTCACCTTGCCTGGCCAGGACCGATCGCCAAGCATGTCCCCTCCAGCCAGCATCTTCTTCTGTGGCTTGTAGAAGCAGAGCAGGATCGGTCAAAATGACCGCTTCCTGCTCTGCTCCGTCCGTCAGCCACTTCCGAGGTGAACGGACAGGCCGCCCACAGCAAGCATGTCACAAGCAGTGCTTGCTGTGGGCGGCCCGTCCGTCCTGGCTGAACTCCGAGATTCTGCGCGTGCGCAGTGGAGACGCGGCCCGTCCTGACTCCTGTCAGAGGGCACCTCTCCACTGTGCAGGCGCGCGATCCCAGAGCAGCGCGGCTCGTGGAGGAAGAAGAGGAAGAGCAGCGCCTGCTGGGAGATGACCCCCCCTGATGACAACAACAACAGGACACAAGGTAAGTATTATCTTTTTATGCTTTAACAGCCATTAAATCGCGGGTTCCCTGTGTCCATTAGGCAGACCAGGGAACAATGGCTGTTAAAGCATAAAAACATTATTCATGTCAGAACCCCTTTAACCAATACCAGACTAGACACTACAACTAAAGTAATAATTTAAATCATTCATGAACTGCATTTTATGTTTACAGTTGATTTTGGACCCTTCTTATTGTGACAAATCTCTAATATGCATGTGTTCATTCAGAGGGATAGTTTGAGTTTCCACTGAGTACCATAACCCTGAGCTCTCAGGTCTTATGCCTTTATATATTAATGGAACCCTACAGTTACAAGGAGTAATATCAGTAACTTACTTTATTGCTTTAGGGTCTAGCGAGATGTGGAGACTATTATTAAAACAAGATTATTACTTAAGTAGTATTGTAGTCATAAATGTTCTAAAATAGCCTCTGCCATGTATAATATATATTAGGTTAAAGCAACCTTCTTTCCTTTATAAAGAACATGGACAAAATGTAATATCTGCAACTGATGTGATTAGTTGAGCGTTATAACGTCTACATTATAAAATGCATTCAATAAAATACCAGACAATTCTAATGATTACACAGGGGCTTGCAGTGCTATATTAGTTAGCATACATTTTTCCTATAGACTATGTCACATGATATGTCCTATACCCAGAGGCGTAACTTGAAGCTCCCGGGCCCCGATGCAGAACTTGTAACAGGGCCCCCAACTATAATGCTTTAATCATAGTACTCGGTTCCCTATATGGGGAAGAAAGGCCTTATTGGCCCCCTAAGGCTCCTGGGCCCGGGTGCAACCGCATCCCCTGCATCCTCTATAGTTACGCCCCTGCCTATACCTGTAATGATTATAGCTTAGAAGCACATTGACTGGCGTGTTATTGGGAAATGGACACCGGAGAAAGATTTATGCAAACGTTATATCATGTAAATGTCATGTACACATGGTCACAGGAAAAACAGATATAGATGTAGACTTATAAAGTGGCTGATAACTTCAATTCATAAAGGCTATTCTGGATAGTGAGTGGCCACTCCACCGATGGGTTCTTCCACTCAACTTTTCCAGAGTTTAAGTGAATGTTAGTACCCTTGAGTTCTATATTATTTCTAAATTCGTACGTACGGGAGGTGTCAAGTTCCTTTTAAGCCAGACCTGTGATGATTCAGTTGCTGTCCATAACTTGTAACAAAATACCTTGGCCAAAGCACAGTGGTTTGTTGGTGGCCCCTATAGCACCAATAAGCCCCTAGGCAGGCTTCACTGCTTCTAGTGCTCAATTATGAAATCTTCTGCAAGTTAGGGTGCCAGTTGAAAGGAATTTAGATTAATGAAATATGATATATGACCTGTGAGAGGCTATCTGTGACCAGCATACTGATGGCCATCCTCAGGATTGGACATCAATATGCAATTGATAGGGGTCTTTCGCTAAGGAATTCCAGCACTTATCCTTTTGAAGAGGCTGCAGAGGTCTTTAGTACATACTAGGCAGAGCGCCATACATTTCATAGTGGTGCTGGTATTGCATCTCAAACCCATTCACTTGAATGAGACTGGACTGAGCAGCACTCACACCACATGATGAATGAACATGACATCACTGGCCTCAGAATAGGCCCCAGCACTTCAAACAGCTGATCAGCGGGGATCCCGAGTGGTCAATTCCTGATGATCAAATATTGATGATCTAACTTGAGGATAGGTAATTAATATCCTTGTTCGTGAAAACCCCTTTGGTCAACTTGCTTGATACATTATTAGATTTTTTTCAAGTCAGGATACAGATAGGAATTTTGGCAATGGTTTTCCTATGACTCCCATTGATGAATATAGTGTTTGTCTTGTTTTGGCATCATAAGATCTCACTCCTTTGTATTACATTTTTAAAAATACATTTACTATACTTACCAGGGATTCCTGTAAAGTTCAAAGTCAGAACCAATTGTAAGTTAATTACATAATCTTATGCATCGCTAAACATATTCTATGTAGCATTCAATTTACACACAAAGCAAACAGAGAAATCGCCTTTTGAACGTCAAGATAATTAATGACAAGTTTCAACATATTATCTAGATAGAAAGACAAAGATGAAGTAACCCAACAGTACAGTTGGCCTTTCACAGATCACTTATAAAGGGACTCATTAATCATCCCCAGCAGCTCTAATCACCATCACAGAAGTTTAGGACTTGATGTATGATAATCAATGCAAAACTCTTCTCCATAAACTGGTACATACTGAATCCGAGTTGTCTTTGACTCACTGATTTAACGAGAAAGAACAAAATGACAATTGTCACGTGAATTGCGAGTCATCTTGACATGGAAATGTAAGTTTCGATAAACTATTTATTGTATGAATGCTACCAAACAACTGTCAAAGAAGTCCTTGTACATTTATACAGTGGACAGTATTATTATAGGAAGTTCTAGGCCAGTGGTGGTCAACCTATGGCACGCGTGCCAAAGACGGCACGCAGAGCCCTCCCTACTGGCACGCACCGCCTTCGGCTGCTCACCAATTGTGAATACCAGCAGGGGCCGCGGCTCCCCTGCCATCGTTCACAAACAGTGCTGCTAGCCGCGCTGATCCTGGCACACACTGTGACTTCAGTGTGCAGCCAGCCTCCTCCTCCCCCCTCCCCTGACATCTCCTACTACTTGGTTCCGCGAGAGCATCCGGGGGAGGAGGTGTCTGACAGCACACTGATGTCACAGTGTGTGCCGGGAGCATATTAACTATTTCTTCCCCACTTGTGCCGTAATTAGCAATTCACAGCAACCTGATTGGTTGTTTGGGTTGGCTGATTCACCAAACAACCAATCAGGTTGCTGGGAATTACCTATTGCGGCAGAAGTGGGGAAGAAAAAGTTAATATGTGTGCCGGGACCATCGCCGACCAGAAGAGGAGCTGAGCTTCCAGGAGGAGGAGGAGGAGGAGGAGGAGAGGTAAGTATGTGGGTCTCCGGAAGGGAGCTGTGGGGTGTCCCTAATCCACTGGGGGCTGCTGTGGGGTGTCACTATTGCACTGGGGGCCGCTGTGGGGTGTCACTGTTATACTGGTGGGGGTTCACTATTATACTGGGGGTGTGTCACTATTATCGCTAGGGCTACTGGGGGATCACTATTACCACTGGGGCCGCTGTGGGGTGGAGGTCACTATTACCGCTGGGGCCGCTGTGGGGTGCGGGTCACTATTATCACTGTGGGGGTCACTATTATCGCTGGGGCACGCAGCATCACGCGGTACTCGTCTCGATTAAACGAGCACTGACCATTGAATTCAATGGAGCCGGCAATACAGCTGGCTCCATTGAAAGCAATGGGCTGCCGGCGAGCGCGGGATGAATTTTCGGGAAGGGCTTAAAAATATAAGCCCTTACCTGATAATCATCCTAAAATGTGTTAAAAAAAAAAATGTATACTCACCTTTCCGCTGCAGCCGGAGTTCAGCCGCGTCTGGCCGGCAATTCTCCTGAACTGCTCTGAGTAGTATTCAGCAGCCGGGGATTTAAAATCCCCGCCTGCTGAATGAGCTGCCTCTGATTGGTCACAGCCTCACCAATCAGAGGCAGCTCTCACTCACACCCATTCATGATTTCATGAATGGGTGAGTGCTGCTTCTGATTGACTCAGCGCAGGTACCAATCAGGGGAAGCTCTCAGCTGTCATTCAGCTTGTGGCTTAATAGTGAGACCTCGGAGCCCGAAATGCAGCCCTGCATGTTGCTCCTCGCCTGCCCTATCCATTTCTGTGTTTTTTACATGACTTTGGTGATTTGCTAAGATTTTCACAAATGAAAACCTTAGCAGAGCACCAGTCATATACAAAAATGCTCGAGTCGCCCATTGACTTCATTGGGGTTCGTTACTTGAAACGAACTCTCGAGCATCACTGAAAGTTCGACTCCAGTAATGAGCACTCGAGCATTTTGGTGCTCGCTCATCTCTAATAAAGATATAGCATTACTTACAGTGATTGATGAATAACTTAAAGGGCCACTCTGGTGATTTTTTTTTTTTATTCATTATATAGCTAGTCCCCCAGTATATATAATTTGGCTTGTATTACTATGGTTCATTGTTCCTTTCTATCTGAAATTTGCTGGAGTTCTTCTCCTCTGATGGATCATGTGATCTCATTGTGACCATCTGAGACTTACTTGTATTTTCTCACAGTTAGCTATTCAGTCAGCATAACTCATATTTTATATTACATGGACTGAACCAAACAAGCTTTTTAGAGGGGGCACAGAACCTGTTGTCATAGTTACTGAGGCTGATTAGAGGCTCCCGTCACAGAGTATAATGAAGGAAATTACAGTTCATCCTCCTGACTATACAATCATGGTCTGTGGTTCATTTAGGTGAATATAGAATGCAGATAGTAATGGCATATTCTCCCTGTAAAGGGATCCTAACTTATGGTGCTATTATGGCAGATGACAGGGGAGAAAGGTGAAGTGTTTTTCTAACTCACCTGCTTCCTGGTTCTTGTGGTGGTCACCTGTAAAGTCCACGCTTTGGCCAATAATATGACTCTTTTCAGTGTCCCGTGTGTGTGTGCTGCCCCATAGACTTGTATAGGAGAGCGTGCATATGCGACTCTAAAAAAGTTGGATTTTCGGTTGCCTTAAGGGTGGGCATCATGGAAACCAGAAAGCAGTTGAGTATGAAAAGTCATCACCCGGTTCCCTGCCACTTGCTCTAACAGCACCATAACTTAGTTTATGGTGCTTTAGGCGACTGACAGGTTCCCTTTAAAAAAATTACATTTTTATTTCTGTCAAAATATAAATGAATCACTAATAGAGATGAGCGAGCATACTCGTTAAGGGACAATACTCGAGTGAGTATCATCGTTTTCCAGTACCTGCCTGCTCGTGAGAAAAGATTTGGGTGCCAGCGGGGGTGAGCAGTCGGTTGCGGGAGTGAGTAGGGGAGAGAGAGAGATCTCCCGCCCCCCGTTCCCACCCGCTCTCCCCCGCCGCCCCACGCCGGCAGGTACTCAAAAAGGATGATACTCGCTCGAGTATCTGCCCTTAACGAGTATGCTCGCTCATCTATAGTCACTAATATATATACACCCAATAACAATACTAGAAGAAAGTACTACTAGTCCTGTAAAAAACCCGCTAAAACTGCATCAATCTAAAATTAGAAGAATGCTGAGAGATGAAAGGAATATTTTTGTCCCTTTTGAGCCTGGTCAACCGAGTCAAGAATACAAGCCTTAAAAGGAAACCTGTCATGTTGAAAATACTGAAGAGTCCGTGGGTAGCATGTTGGTAGGATGTGGGTAGCAATATATATATATATATATATATATATATATATATATATATATATATATATATATATATATATATATATATATATATATATATATATATATTCATGGGAAAAGATTCAGTATAATTAGTACCTAGCCTTCCATGTATGAATGTGCATATAAAGAGAGTTATCAATCACTGATAGGACCGCCCACTGGACTCCTAATTTAGAATTAGCATATATTTAAATTAATAAATAAATTTTTCCCACAAACCTATATATCAATCTTTTCAGCTTCTCCTGCTCTATAACATGCTGTCTCCGCATTGACTACCTGTTTAGTATGAGAGCTTTTTGTTTTGTTTAGGTTTATACATTTTAAATGTACTGGATAGACTTGTTTCTCTTGAACCCACTAACTATTTAACTTCTGTAAAGTATGTAAACTTTTTATTTTCTTCAATCTTCATCTATTTGCATAGAAGCCTACCTTAAATTATATGGAGATATAGGCATTTACAGCACATAAGAGGATTTCTCCGCGGGAGACCAGATGACTCATTAAGCTCCAAAGCTGTTGTCAAGGAGCTAGGTGTAAAGTATGTCCAGCAACATTTTCTGTTTTATTAAAGAGCATAGCCTTTACTTTATCACTGAACATGTAGCTGAGAAGATGATTTTCTCTGGACTGTTTCTAAGCTACCTTGAAACAACATTTTAGCACTCATTGGGTAAATGACTTACTGTGAATCTACTTAGCAGTTTATTTTATAAATGCAGCTGAATAATGATTCCTAATGTGAGAATTTCAGGGCGATGTTGGACCATATGGTGTTTAATTGTAATGATCTTTACCAAGTCTAGCTGACTTTTCAAACTTTGTTGAAGAAAAGTAACTCTCAGCGAATTCCATGTGACCTCTTCTGTAAAGTATGAAAGTTATTTAACCCATTCCCACAGTAGACTGTAATAGCATGTTGTAATTATCACTCTGTTATTATTCAGTGGGACTACAGATGAGCGAGTACCAAAATGCTTGAGTGCTCGTTATTCAAGTCGAGCTTTTCATAATATTCGGGAGCTCTATTCGAGTAACAAACCCCATTGAAGTTAATGGGAGGCCCGAGCATTCCTGTATTTGACCTGCCCGGTGCCGAGGTTTTTTTTTTTTTTCTTTCTCTCTCTCTCTCCTAGCAAGCCACATACTGTACTGCTATAGATGTGTGTACATCACAGCAGGAAGTGGTAATGTGGTGAGGGGTCAAAACGAGGAGGGTTCGAACCCGGCGTGGTACTCCCTTGAGTAATGAGCACAATCGAATATGCTAATACAGACGAGCATGTTCGCTCAACTCCAAGTAAGACGTAAGAGCTAGGAACGATTATCACTTAATCCTAATGACTGCATTAAGCTCCATTTAGATGGAATGTGTGTGGGGCCAACGATGCCTGACACTCGTCCCCGCACATACTCGCTCTCGTGCACCTGCACGGAAGCTAGTATCGCTGGCTCACAGCGGGGCGGCAGGAGGAGATTTTTCTCCTCTTGCTTCCCCGCCCCTCTCCATTGCCATAACACAGTGGCCGTTCAGTACTGAACGGCTGCTATTTACATTGAGCAATCAGCTCATCGTCCATCATTGATGCTGCATCAATGATGGACGATGAGCTGATCGCTTATTGTTCAGCGTAAATAGCAGCCGTTCAGTATTGAACAGCTGCTATGTTAAGACAATGGAGAGGGGCAGGGGAGTGAGAGGAGAAAAATCTCCTACAGCCGCCCCGCCCCCCTGCTGGGTGCTCTGTGAGCGAGTCAGCGATACTAGCTCCAGTGCAATAGCATCGTTTGCCCGACATTCATCCTATCTAAATGGGCCTTTACACAGCACTCTAACAGCCATGGCTGAAGATACAGTTGTAAATTAACTTAAAACCAATTATGATAACTTTCTGTGTCACAGTTTATTTGCCACACAATGGCTTTTCAATGGCTATTGTTGTTTCAGTGAATAAATAACTTTTAAATGGCTAAGATAAGGCCAGGATAAGATAACATGCTGCAAAAAACTATCACTGTCAAGTTAAACTTGGCTACATCTGTAACTCAAGTCTTAGCAGCTTAATCCCTTACATGCCACATTCAATAGTGACAGCAACACCTAAGTGGTTCTGCAGAAGGAAAAGATCCCATAAGTCCATTAGCACCATGATGTTGTGTTTTGGGTGCTGATGATTTTCAACAGTATCCAGGGGTCTAACAAACGCCACCAGATCTGCCATGTATGTGAGCCTATTAGGTTGCCTGAAAGTGTATTACTGTATGCCTATATTAACATGCATGATACTTTGCAATACAGAAGTACTGTGATATATTATAATAGCAATCAGGAAATTCTATGCCCCCTACTGGGATTTAAAAAAAATTAAAGTTTAAAAAAAAATCACAAATAAAAAAAAGCATTTTTTCCCTTACAAGATGCTTTATTATAACTTAAGATTAGAAATAGAAACTACATATTCTAGGTATCGCTGTAACTATAACAATCCATACTATAAAAATAGCATGTTATTTATGTCACATTGTAAACATAGTTAAAAAAAAACAAAAAAACTAAAAAAACCGTGGGAGAATTGAATTTTTTTTTTGTTCAAACTGCCTCTTAAAAACAGGAATAAATCAAACAGCCTTATGTAACCTAAAATAGTGCAAAGGAAAACTGCAAGGCATCTTGCTGATAACAAGTCATCATAAAGCAACATAGAACAATAACAATGTACCTGGTTCTAAAAAGGTAGCATCGGGGAAGCTATTTTAAAGAAACGTGTTTTTATTATACAAATGTAAAAAAAAGAGTAGTAAAACATTAAAAAACTGTATTAATTTAGCATTGCCACAATGGTGACAACCCTACAGGCTGCATGACAACTTTCGGCATACGACATTAAGGCCTCCTTCCCACGAGCGTGACGGGCTCCGCCGCGTAATATTACGCAGTGAAGCCCGTCACGGCGCCCCCCAGAGCCCCTATACTTACCTGCGGGAGATAGCGTGAAAACGCTTCCCCGCCCACCGCCGTCGCGTCATGTGACACGCCCACCGCGTCACATGACGCGGCCGGCCGTGTCACGTGACGCGCCGGCCGCGTCACATGACGCGGTGGGCGTGTCACATGACGCGACGGCGGTGGGCGGGGAAGCGTTTTTTCACGCTATCTTCCGCTGGTTGCAGCGGGAGATAGCGTGAACGGACGGCTTCCATTGACTGCAATGGAAGCCGTCAGCGCGTACAGCCCGTCCTCACCCGCAGCAAATAGAGCATGCTGCGGGTGAGGACGGGAGAAATCGCGGTGCGTAATTCCGCTGTGGAATTACGCATCGTGAGCATTGTGCTATTAGGTTCAATAGAACCTAATAGCATGGTGCAACGCAGCGGATTTTTGCCGCGGATTTACGCGGCGTAAATCCGTTCGTGGGAAGGAGGCCTAAGTCTCAGAAAAGCCACATGGCCAAAACATTTGTGCGACTTGTCTGCAACTTATCAGGCAACTTTTTTAGAGCTCTGATTTGACTGTCTAAAACAGTATTTCTCAACTCTAGTCCTCAGGGACCACCAATCATGTTTTCAGGATATCCTATAGTAAGAACACCTGTGGCAATGTCTGAGGCACCGACAATAATTACATCACCTGTGTAACACTGAGGAAATCCTGAAGACATGACCTGTTGGGGTCCCTGAGGACTGGAGTTGAGAAACAATGGTCAAAAGCATCTAAATCACAGACAGTTTGTAGTCAAGTCACAGTTGCAAGCTAGTTGCAGACACATGATATAATATGATGGCAAAAGCCTTCTGAGACTTGGAACCTGAGACCAAAAATTCAAAAACTTTTGAAACTGTCATGTCTTGGTTGGATAATGTTGCAGGTTGCATCAAGACCCCATTGACAATTATTAGAAGTGATTTTGCCATGAAGGTGACTGCTCATTCACTTATAGGCTTGGTCATGAAGCCTATGAAGTCTAAGACTGGCTGCGTGGCCACATGCACAATGAACAACATGTAGCTGTAGAAGCTTATTCTCCATTGCAGCGGCAGGGACGGAGACTTCTGCGCTGGACAGTGGGCCACCGAATGAGGTGAGTTGACCATATTTCTTAATTTTACACCATTTCCTGTATGTAATTTATTTAGCCCTAGAAATCGCTCCTGGTACATTCGACCTGAACGAAATGATTACGTCTTTAAAGGACAAATATACACACAGAGTATAAATATGAATAACACAAAAATATCAGAAGGAAGCACAAAATAGGGAGAAGGGGTGCAAGAGGGGTCCAGACTAGAGATGAGCGAACGCGTTCGTCCGAGCTTGATATTCGTGCGAATATTAGGGTGTTCGGGATGTTCGTTATTCGTGACGAACACCATGCGGTGTTCTGGTTACTTTCACTTCCTTCCCTGAGACGTTAGCGCGCTTTTCTGGCCAATTGAAAGACAGGGAAGGCATTACAACTTCCCCCTGCAACGTTTAAGCCCTATACCACCCCCCTGCTGTGAGTGGCTGGCGAGATCAGGTGTTCGCCTAATATAAAAGTCGGCCCCTCCCGCGGCTCGCCTCAGATGCGGTGTGAGTTAGATGAGGGACAGTGCTGTTTATACCGGAGCTGCTGTAGGGAAAGAATTGGTAGTTAGTGTAGGCTTCAAGACCCCCCAAAGGTCCTTATTAGGGCCACTGATAGCTGTGTGTTGGCTGCTGATAGCAGTGGCATTTTTTTTTTCTCAAAATCGCCTCTGCAGACCGTTGCACCTGGCATTAGGGACAGAAGTGCTGCATAGGCAGGGAGAGTGTTAGGAGTGAGTGTAGCCTTCAAGAACCTCAACGGTCCTTTCTAGGGCCATATTTATCCGTGTGCAGTACTGTCCAGGCTGCTGTTGGCTGTGCTGCATTTTTTTTGGGCTTCTCAAAATCGCCTCTGCAGAGCATTGCACCCTCCATTGATACTGCAGGGAAAGAATTGTATAGGCAGGGCCACAACACAGTTATTATTCATAGAATATACGCAGTGCTGCCTGTTGGTGGGAAAAAACTGAAAACAAATCTATTTGTCCAGCCTCTGTCCGTCCTTACGCCTGTGGAGACGTGTGAGCTGCGTGAAAAACATTGCTAAATCATACGCACCCAGCTACGCTTTACTGCTGGCTTCGCCATTTGCTTTCCTTAATTGGGAAAAAAAATACCTGCTCTCCAAGAGTTATAATAACTCTGCTACCCTCACGTTCTGTGACACATAAGCAGGGACACAGCACAGTTATTAAACTTCTCAGGTTCATAGAATATACGCAGTGCTGCCTGTTGGTGGGAAAAAACTGAAAACAAATCTATTTGTCCAGCCTCTGTCCGTCCTTACGGGCGGTGGACACGTGTGAGCTGCGTGAAAAACATTGCTAAATCATACGCAGCCAGCTACGCTTTACTGCTGGGTTCGCCATTTGCTTTCCTTAATTGGGAAAAAAAATACCTGCTCTCCAAGAGTTATAATAACTCTGCTACCCTCACGTTCTGTGACACATAAGCAGGGACACAGCACAGTTATTAAACTTCTCAGGTTCATAGAATATACGCAGTGCTGCCTGTTGGTGGGAAAAAACTGAAAACAAATCTATTTGTCCAGCCTCTGTCCGTCCTTACGGGCGGTGGACACGTGTGAGCTGCGTGAAAAACATTGCTAAATCATACGCAGCCAGCTACGCTTTACTGCTGGGTTCGCCATTTGCTTTCCTTAATTGGGAAAAAAAATACCTGCTCTCCAAGAGTTATAATAACTCTGCTACCCTCACGTTCTGTGACACATAAGCAGGGACACAGCACAGTTATTAAACTTCTCAGGTTCATAGAATATACGCAGTGCTGCCTGTTGGTGGGAAAAAACTGAAAACAAATCTATTTGTCCAGCCTCTGTCCGTCCTTACGGGCGGTGGACACGTGTGAGCTGCGTGAAAAACATTGCTAAATCATACGCAGCCAGCTACGCTTTACTGCTGGGTTCGCCATTTGCTTTCCTTAATTGGGAAAAAAAATACCTGCTCTCCAAGAGTTATAATAACTCTGCTACCCTCACGTTCTGTGACACATAAGCAGGGACACAGCACAGTTATTAAACTTCTCAGGTTCATAGAATATACGCAGTGCTGCCTGTTGGTGGGAAAAAACTGAAAACAAATCTATTTGTCCAGCCTGTGTCCGTCCTTACGCCTGTGGAGACGTGTGAGCTGCGTGAAAAACATTGCTAAATCATACGCACCCAGCTACGCTTTACTGCTGGCTTCGCCATTTGCTTTCCTTAATTGGGAAAAAAAAATACCTGCTCTGCCACAGTTAATAACTCTGCTACCCTCACGTTCTGTGACACATAAGCAGGGACACAGCACAGTTATTAAACTTAGATAATTCATTCACTAGAGGCAGTGGGGCCTTTCGTTTTCCAAAAAGGGCAAAAATTATATTTGGCCTGCAGTCTTGCGCCAATTTATTTCCTGCCTGGGAAATCTAATCACTGGTAATACAGCATGCTGAGGGGTAGGGGTAAGCCTAGAGGACGTGGACGTGGACGTGGCCGAGGACGCGGAGGGCCAAGTGAGGGTGTGGGCACAGGCCAAGCTCCTGATCCAGGTGTGTCGCAGCTGTCTGCTGCGCGATTAGGAGAGAGGCACGTTTCTGGCGTCCCCACATTCATCGCCCAATTAATGGGTCCACGCGGGAGACGGTTATTAGAAAATGAGCAGTGTGAGCAGGTCCTGTCCTGGATGGCAGAAAGTGCTTCGAGCAACCTATCGTCTACCCGCAGTTCTGCGCCGTCCACTGCTGCCAATCCGAATCCTCTGTCTGCTGCTCCTCCTTCCTCCCAGCCTCCTCACTCCACTACAATGACACCTGCTCAGGAGCGGGAACACTCCCAGGAACTGTTCTCGGGCCCCTGCTTAGATTGGGCAGCAGCGGTTCCTCTCCCACCAGAGGAGTTTATCGTCACTGATGCCCAACCATTCGAAAGTTCCCGGGGTCCGGGGGAAGAGGCTGGGGACTTCCGCCAACTGTCTCAACAACTTTCTGTGGGTGAGGAGGACGATGACGATCAGACACAGTTGTCTTGCAGTGAGGTAGTAGTAAGGGCAGTAAGTCCCAGGGAGCAGCGCACAGAGGATTCGGAGGAAGAGCAGCAGGACGATGAGGTGACTGACCCCACCTGGTGTGCAACGCTTACTCAGGAGGACAGGTCTTCAGAGGGGGAGTCAAGGGCATCAGCAGGGAAGGTTGCAAGAGGCAGTGCGGTGGCCAGGGGTAGAGGCAGGGCCAGACCGAATAATCCACCAAGTGTTTCCCAAAGCGCCCCCTCGCGCCATGCCACCCTGCGGAGGCCGAGGTGCTCTAAGGTCTGGCAGTTTTTCACAGAGACGCCTGACGACCGACGAACAGTGGTGTGCAACCTTTGTCGCGCAAAGCTCAGCCGGGGAGCCAACACCAACAGCCTCACCACCACCACCATGCGCAGACATATGATGGCCAAGCACCCCGCAAGGTGGGACGAAGGCCGTTCACCGCCTCCGGTTTGCACCCCTGCCTCTCCCCCTGTGCCCCAACCTGCCACTGAGATGCAACCCCCCTCTCAGGACACAGGCACTACCGCCTCATGGCCTGCACCCACACCCTCATCTCCGCTGTCCTCGGCCCCATCCAGCAGTGTAGTTCAGCGCACCGTTCAGCCGTCGCTTGCGCAAGTGTTCGAGCGCAAGCGCAAGTACGCCGCCACGCACCCGCACGCTCAAACGTTAACCGTCCGCATCGCAAAATTCATCAGCCTTGAGATGCTGCCGTATAGGGTTGTGGAAACGGAGTCCTTCAAAAGTATCATGGAGGCGGCGGCCCCGCGCTACTCAGTTCCCAGTCGCCACTACTTTTCCCGATGTGCCGTCCCAGCCCTGCACGACCACGTCTCCCGCAACATTGTGCGCGCCCTCACCAACGCGGTTACTGCCACGGTCCACTTAACTACGGACACGTGGACAAGCACAGGCGGGCAGGGCCACTACATCTCCCTGACGGCACATTGGGTGAATTTAGTGGAGGCTGGGACAGAGTCAGAGCCTGGGACCGCTCACGTCCTACCCACCCCCAGAATTGCGGGCCCCAGCTCGGTGCTGGTATCTGCGGAGGTGTATGCTTCCTCCACTAAAGCACCCTCCTCCTCCTCCTCCTCCTCTGTCTCACAATCTAGATGTGTTAGCAGCAGCATGTCGCCAGCAGTCGGTGTCGCGCGGTGTGGCAGCACAGCGGTGGGCAAGCGTCAGCAGGCCGTGCTGAAACTACTCAGCTTAGGCGATAAGAGGCACACGGCCCACGAACTGCTGCAGGGTCTGACACAGCAGACCGACCGCTGGCTTGCGCCGCTGAGCCTCCAACCGGGCATGGTCGTGTGTGACAACGGCCGTAACCTGGTGGCGGCTCTGCAGCTCGGCAGCCTCACGCACGTGCCATGCCTGGCCCACGTCTTTAATTTGGTGGTTCAGCGGTTTCTGAAAAGCTACCCACGCTTGTCAGACCTGCTCGTAAAGGCGCGCCGGCTCTGCGCACATTTCCGCAAGTCCCACACGGACGCTGCCACCCTGCGCACCCTGCAACATCACTTTAAGCTGCCAGTGCACCGACTGCTGTGCGACGTGCCCACACGGTGGAACTCTACGCTCCACATGTTGGCCAGGCTCTATGAACAGCGTAGAGCTATAGTCGAATACCAACTCCAACATGGGCGGCGCAGTGGGAGTCAGCCTCCTCAATTCCTTTCAGAAGAGTGGGCCTGGTTGGCAGACATCTGCCATGTCCTTGGTAATTTTGAGGAGTCTACCCAGGTGGTGAGCGGCGATGCTACAATCATTAGCGTCACCATTCCTCTGCTATGCATCTTGAGAAATTCCCTGCAAACCATAAAGGCAGCTGCTTTGCGCTCGGAAACGGGGGCGGGGGAAGACAGTATGCCGCTGGATAGTCAGGGCACCCTCCTGTCTATTTATCAGCGCGTACAGGAGGAGGAGGAGGAGGAGCATGAGGAGGAGGGGGAAGAGACAGCTTGGGCCGCTGCTGACGGTACACCGGCTGATTGCCTGTCATCCTTTCAGCGTGTATGGCCTGAGGAGGAGGAGGAGGAGGAGGAGGAGGATCCTGAAAGTGATCTTCCTAGTGAAGACAGCCATGTGTTGCGTACAGGTACCCTGGCACACATGGCTGACTTCATGTTAGGATGCCTTTCTCGTGACCCTCGCGTTGCACGCATTCTGGCCACGACGGATTACTGGGTGTACACACTGCTCGATCCACGGTATAAGGAGAACCTGCCCACTCTGATTCCCGAAGAGGAAAGGGGTTCGAGAGTGTTGCTATACCACAGGACCCTTGCGGACAAGCTGATGGTAAAATTCCCAGCCGACAGCGCTAGTGGCAGAAGGCGCAGTTCCGAGGGCCATGTTGCAGGGGATGTGCGTAGATCGAGCAGCATGTACATCCCAGGCAGTGCAACAGTCTTTAAGGGCCTGGCCAGCTTTATGGCTCCCCACCAAGACTGTGTCACCGCTCCCCAGTCACGGCTGAGTCGGCGGGAGCACTGCAAAAGGATGGTGAGGGAGTACGTAGCGGATCGCACGACCATCCTTGGTGACGCCTCTGCCCCCTACAACTACTGGGTGTCGAAGCTGGACACGTGGCCTGAACTAGCCCTGTATGCCCTTGAGGTGCTTGCTTGTCCTGCGGCTAGCGTGTTGTCGGAGAGGGTGTTTAGTGCGGCTGGGGGAATCATCACAGATAAGCGTAGCCGCTTGTCAACCGACAGTGCCGACAGGCTAACACTCATCAAGATGAACAAAGGCTGGATTTCCCCAGACTTCTGTTCTCCACCAGCGGACAGCAGCGATACGTAAGCAATACGTAGGCTGCACCCGCGGATGGAAGCTACGTTCTCTCTCACCATCCAAAACGGGGACATTTCTGCTTCATCAATCTGTGTCTAATATTCCTCCTCCTCCTCCTCCTGCTCCTCCTCGTGAAACCTCACGTAATCACGCTGAACGGGCAATTTTTCTTAGGGCCACAAGGCTCACTCAAATAATTTTTCAGAACAATTTTTATAAGTTTCAATGCGCTTAAAAGCATTGGAACTTTAACTTGAACCAATTTTTCGTTACACTGGGCTGCCTCCAGGCCTAGTTACCACTTAAGCCACATTAACCAAAGCGATTAATGGGTTTCACCTGCCCTCTTGGCTGGCCATGGCCAATTTTTGGGATGTACATTAGTACTGTTGATACAGCAATTTTTGTGGGCCCTCGCCTACAGTGTAATCAAATTAATTTTTAGCCCACCTGCATTACAGCTGACGTTACCTCAGCTGTGTTGGGCAATGCAATGGGATATTTTTATGTACCGCCGGTGGGTTCCAGGGAGCCACCCATGCTGTAGGTGCACACTGAGTTTTTAATACTTCTGTACACTTCTAAAGAACCCGTCTGACTGGGGCATGCAGTGTGGGCCGAAGCCCACCTGTATTACGCACGACATTACTACCTCAGCTGTGTTGGGCAATGCAATGGGATATTTCTATGTACCGGCCGTGGCTTCCTGGCACCCACCCAGGCAGTGGGTCCACAGGGAGTTAAACCTACATGTGTCCACTTGTAAAGAACCCCAGTCTGACTGGGGCATGCAGTGTGGGCCGAAGCCCACCTGCATTACGCACGACATTACTACCTCAGCTGTGTTGGGCAATGCAATGGGATATTTCTATGTACCGCCGGTGGCTTCCTGGCACCCACCCAGGCAGTGGGTCCACAGGGAGTTAAACCTACATGTGTCCACTTGTAAAGAACCCCAGTCTGACTGGGGCATGCAGTGTGGGCCGAAACCCACCTGCATT
The DNA here is from genome assembly GCF_035609145.1 of Eleutherodactylus coqui. NCBI lineage: Eukaryota > Metazoa > Chordata > Amphibia > Anura > Eleutherodactylidae > Eleutherodactylus > Eleutherodactylus coqui. The sequence goes on along the minus strand of NC_089837.1, from coordinate 71,666,848 downwards.
AACCCTTTCCAGTCCACTGTGTGACCTGTGAAGACATTAGGGTTTAAGGCTGTACAGCTCCGTTGTTGGTAGACGTCCGTCGGGGTTCTCTTACTGTATATTGCCAGCCTCTCTGCTGTCGGAGCCTATCCTACGTGTCAGCTCATGCAGTACTGGCTTTAGCCAGCATATAGCGCCGTTGTATAACAGCAGAAAAAGAGTAAGCCCCCTAGGAAAACCATATACAAATTGGATTGGAAAGGGTTAAGCACAACATTACTACCTCAGCTGTGTTGGGCAATGCAATGGGATATTTCTATGTACCGCCGGTGGCTTCCTGGCACCCACCCATGCTGTAGGTGCACACGGAGTTTTTACTACATCTGTACACTTATAAAGAACCCCAGTCAGACTGGGGCATGCAGTGTGGGCCGAAGCCCACCTGCATTAAGCACGACATTACTACCTCAGCTGTGTTGGGCAATGCAATGGGATATTTTTATGTACCGCCGGTGGGTTCCAGGGAGCCACCCATGCTGTGGGTCGACAGGGACTTCACAATAGGGAGTTGTACCTGCCTGTGTCTATGAATTAAAAAGCCCGGTCTGACTGGGGCATGCAGACACCTTGACAGAATGAATAGTGTGTGGCACATAGGTTCCCCATTGCTATGCCCACGTGTGCAGCTCCTGATGGCGGTGGCACAGGATTCTATTTCTCATTGCTTCTGTACAGCATTGTGGGCTATCGCTCCGCCACTTTTAAAGAGGGTCGCTGCCTAGCCGTGCCAACCTCTGCAGTGTGTGCCTGCGGTCCCTCGTCATGGCAGACGCAATTCTAAATAGACATGAGCGTGGTGTGGCATGAGGGCAGCTGAAGGCTGCGCAGGGACACTTTGGTGTGCGCTGTGGGGGGGAGGGGGGGCGGTTGGGCAGCATGTAACCCAGGAGAAGTGTCAGTGGAGTGTCATGCAGGCAGTGATTGTGCTTTGTTGGAGGTAGTGTGGTGCTTAGCAAAGGTATGCCATGCTAATGAGGGCTTTTCAGAAGTAAAAGTTGTTGGGAGGGGGGGGGCCCACTCTTGCCGGTATTGTGGCTTAATAGTGGGACCTGTGAACTTGAGATGCAGCCCAACATGTAGCCCCTCGCCTGCCCTATCTGTTTCTGTGTCATTCCCATCACTTTGTTGAATTGCCCAGATTTTCACACATGAAAACCTTAGCGAGCATCGGCGAAATACAAAAATGTTCTGGTCGCCCATTGACTTCAATGGGGTTCGTTGTTCGAAACGAACCCTCGAGCATCACGGGAAGTTCGTTACGAATAACGAACACCCGAACATTTTGGTGTTCGCTCATCTCTAGTCCAGACCCCTTTCTTTGGAGTGTAGTAATATTACTGGTTACAGAGACTGATTACTTCATAAAGGTCAATGGTCCAGGGATTATTCTGAGTGCCAGATCGGAGTCGGAAAGGAATTTTCTTCCCTTAAAATAAGGAACATTGAGGGTTTTTTTTGCCTTCCTCTAGATCAGCAATAGGGGGTAATAGGCTGAACTTGATAGACAGATGTCTTTTTTCAGCCTTACACACTATGTTACTCTCCAGATTAAGGAACTAACAACCAGTAGAGTTATCTGAGATGCAGAATAGGACAAGGAGCCACCAACATGACCAGAAACACCTTCAGACTGAGAATATAACCAGCGACCTCTTTGAGGCGCAGATGGGAAACATGTAAACAAGCTAACGCTCATTGGCTGGCTGGGATGCCCACCTCCCAGCCAACCAATGAGTCCATACAACAGCAGAGAAGTGTTCCCTTTGGCATGCAGCTCCAAAATAATAGTGAGCATGCACTGGCATAAGAATCACATGAACTCGAGCAGACATTGTGACATCACCCCAGTCCTGATCCTCCTTTCTGGCCAGCAAGCCGTGAGAGTCCCATTTACTACAGAAGTTGAATGCCCAGCAACAAGCAGAGGTTTGCAGAGGTACTGCACTTCAGCTTTGATTTACAGTGGTAAAACTAAAAAAAATAAAAATTAACATATATTACAAGATTGATGAGCTCCACACAGGCTATTAAAGGAGTAGAAGTTGTCTGAAAAGTTAGGCACACTTTGAAATTTGCAGTATGAATAACATTGTATCAGTTCTTGCTCAACTGTTTCTTTGTCTGTTGTCCCTGAGAGGATGGTCACTTGTGGCAGTTTATAAGAAAATGTATCTGTCTCCCTTTGTTCCTTGTAATCACAGTTATTAGAAAAGGAGTAAAGTGTTTTAATGCCTGAATCACTTTGTAAAGCAGAATTAAATGAATGACTATTGGAACAGTTTATAGAAGGGCCCTTTGGTGCTTTTTCTATAATTGTAGCATCTTTGTAAGTTTGATTTGGTAGCACAATATCACCTGGTAATGTGTTTTATTGATCATTCATTGCTCTGGAGATTATGGATATTCTAGTTTAACAGAAAATACATTCCGTGTTAAATCCCCGAAGCAGATTATATCTTGGAGCTTTACATAGTTTATCTAGAGAAAAGAAAGTCTACTTGTAACAAAAGAAAACTCTTTATAAATAATATTATGTACACTTTTCTACCTACCTGCTAGTAAAACCACTTAGGCTCTATTCACATCCGCGTCGGAGGCTCCATTCAAAGCCTCTGACGCAGATCCAGCATGAAATGTCGGACAATGAAGTCATGCATGCCAGACTTTTTCATCCACTAAAAATGCCAGACAGGTGCAGGAACCGAACAGACCACTTTATAGTCAATGGGGCCCATTTGGCACAATTTGGTTTAGTTATGAGAGAGATCCAGTCATCCTGGAGATTCTGTTATCCTGCTCCCATACCAAAGCAGGAAAATGGAATTCCTAGCACAGATGTGAATTTATCCTTACTGCTTGAATAGCACTCATAATTAGAGATGAGCGAGCGTATTTGCTAGGGCAAATTACTCGAGCGAGTAGTGCCTTATGCGGGTACCTGCCCGCTCGTCTCTAAAGATTCGGGTGCCGGCAGGGGAGAGCGGTGAGTTGCGGGAGTGAGCAGGGAGGAGAGATTTTCCCCCCGTTCCTCCCCACTCTCCCCCGTCGCTCCCGCTACCCGCCCCCCACCCCCGGCCAGCACCCGAATCTTTAGAGACGAGCGGGCAGGTACTCGCATAAGGCACTACTCGCTCGAGTAGTTTGCCTTAACGAGTACACTCGCTCATCTCTACTCATAATATATATTTAGATCATTTCAAACTAGGCTTCTTTGGGCCCACATCTGTTGCATACCTGCTTCCTGGTCACAATCGTTATCTGACCCACTCTGCTGCACCACTTATCCAAGTAGCAAGAGCGTACATGGATAGTGGTACTGTTGTAATGGTACCTTGTGGAGGTGCAGTACTAGTTCAGCAGAGGGGCATACCTGGCTGGAGTATTCATATAGTTAACATTGGTTGCTGATGGATAGGCAGATTGCATCAGTGGATGGGGCAGCCAATGCATTAGCAGGGGCATACTCACACCCTTGGGCCATTGAAGTGTTGCTGGCTAAGCTTGCTTGTGGGGTCTCATCACAGTTCATGTATGCCATCCCACACTTTACTGCTTCATATCTGTAATGGAACCAACTATTCCCATGAATAGGGAAGCCAGGGAAGATTGATGCTGGCACCACATCTCTGCTTTCTGAAGTCAAACTATACTACAAAACAAGAACCATTCTTTCTAACAGCAAGTGGTAACATAGTTTGGTTTAGTAGCAGCAAAGGAATTCTTTCTCAACCCCTTTCTCTCCAGCTCGTGTAGACTAGTTATTGACCATGCTTTCCCTCTTCTGTTGAACTCTAGTATCGCCATCACTTTTTGTCATACTGACTACAGGCTAATACTTCATTTTTCTTCTTCCAAACGGCACATTTGGATTAACTACAACCACAAGGCACCCACTCTCCCATGCGCCCCATACTCCACCCACATTGCCGCTCTATACTCCACCCACATCTAAGAAGTTTCAGTCACTGGACTATTTTCTCAACCAGTTTTATCATTCATCATCTTGCTGTCACAAATACTTTTCTTAAAAGAACCAGGCCAATTTAAAGAGAAACAACATCCTCTTTTTCTTCCTTAGACTGGAGCTAAGCATCCTGGGTTTTTGTATCACACACACAAGTTCTGACATTAGCTTTCTGACTCTTCTAAAAAAAACACTAGAACTCCAAGATAAATGATCATCATGTACTATTTGGATAAAAACAACAATACTTACGGTAATCTGATAATTCCTCATGCATATAGTATACTCACATACACAAAGCACATTCTGTAGTAAAGTTGCAGGATTCTCATTCCAGATATCCATGTTATGGCAGTAGCATAGGTGTTGGAGTAAAAGAACCCTAGGTGCACCCTGCATATCACTTGCCTAACAATGGAGTGGTCTCCCTGAAAAGAGCGACCCCATTAATCGATGGCTATCCACTATGCAGCCATGGTTTTACCCTGACTCCAACATGTAACTCTTCCAATAGGTAAAAAGACAAAAAAGGTAATCTCAATGCATTTTACCCTATAAAATGACAAGAGGTTCATCAGGGGTTACACAAAGTATATTGGCTGTTAGATCACCATACATTAGAGCCTGCCAAGTTGGTGGCATGTGGAGGCAAGAAAAAAACAGGGATGCATAGTGGGCAACCACCAATCAAGAAACAACCACTCCATCTTGGTATATACGAAAATTGTTAGGCTACTTTGATTTGCATAGACTGACTCATATGGTCTTATAATATAGCCTCGGTCTTGCATTATAAGATTAACGTGGTGATAAAACCTTGGTGAAAGATTATTTGCTCCTACTCTTCTTCCGCTTAAGCATTTATTCTGGGGTTATATAGGAGCATTTTGTTGTTTGTTTATTCTATGTGTAAAAGATAATAGTTATCAATAAAGTAGATTTTTTAGAAGAAGTGTCATGGCTCGACAGCCGAGACAGGGTATACTGGGTGGGAGGTGGAAACAGACTGGCGGTACTAGGTCAGTCCAAGCCACATTATGACACTTTTGTGTTTGTACTTTTGTAATCCCCTTGGGTTCCCCAATTGTTGATAAAGTGTCATTGGGAGTCATATTTTCAAAGTCCCCTAGGTGGGTTGTGTTTTCCTACGCTGGCCAATCTAGTTGAGACAGGTTTATATTTGTCAAGGCCTGCTCTCACTAATGCTAATTATTCATGTATTATGGTGAAGTTGGTCTAGTCCACATTTTCCTTGGAGTTGTCATCTTGATTTAGTTAAGTAGCAAGTGAATAAATTGTATATTTGAGTCATCACCCCTGCTGCCGACAGTTGTTACCGCCTGTTCTTAGATATTACCTGTTTCCACCTATAGTAAGTGTAGATAGCCCACTTTAGGCAGGATTTTTACTTCTTCTGACGGTTAGGGCTAGATTTTACCCTTTTTCCCCTTGTTTGTGCTTGGGTGATATTTTTTGATATTTTACGTGGGACTTATAGGTGCTTATTTGCCCTGTGTGAACATTGCCTTGCGTCTGTGCTGGGCATGATGCAAAAATGCTCAGCACGGATGTAACAAGAGGTGAATAGAAATGGTACTTGAAACACAGTGTTCGAACCCTAGCCAATATGTTTCTATCATGTAGGTTTGCATCACTCTGGCCTTATCTTAGTTCATAACTGTGAGCACCAGAAATGTTCAAGTCCTATGCTAGAGGCCTGTTGTTTAACGGTCTACATCTCTAACGATGTTCACACTTATTCTGTAGTGTGGGAGTCACCGCTACTTCTGACCAAAGCAAGTCAAAATGCACGAATGCGACTTTACAATAGTTACTGTGGGTTCTTGTCAAAGTTCTGATACCCCACCAGGTTGGGGACATAGTACAGTCTTTCTTTTAGGTGGCAGGCAGTCTTGGGTCCTTTGAACAGAGCTTTTTGCCTTTTTCAAACAGTCCCTCTCAGATCCAGGGGCTCAGGTTCCTGTGGTCTTTTCTTTCTATTTCTTCAACAAGAACTCCTCTGCAGACTGTTGCATCTCTCATGAAGGCTCACCAGCAGCAACTCTGCTCTTCTGTTGCACAGCTCAAATAGCCCATTTTATATCAGGCCATGATTCCACTAGAATGTTCCCTATGAGCATACTCAATCCTTACTATCTCCTTCATCATTTTAGTACCTTCCAGCACATGACCTCTCAACAGCTAATCAAAGAACAGCACATAAAAGGAAATATCTGGGTGCAGTTTCAAGGAAGCCCATTAAATATCTATACCATTGTGGTCTCTTGCTAGTTGAGGCTAACTACCTTCAGGTTCCCCACCAGTCGCGGTGTCTGGAGCCATTATTCCTCAGTGCCATATTGGACATGTTGGCTATGCTTTCGAGAACCATTGCACTACACAACAAAGCATGGATCTCAGTTACATTCAGTATTGCAAAAAGCAGAACAAAGGTAACAACTATAAGAATAACATATAACAAAATAAGAACATCCATCTCCTATCCTGTGAGGTCTCCTCCATGTTTTACATGTATAACAATTTGTGCAATGAGGAAACAGCCTCTGAAACCCCCACTGATCTGGGGAATTGAGGAACAAAAGCCCCTTCAAGCTTTTCTCTGCATAGCTAGCCCTCCAGGCAACCACTGTAAAGGAAACTATAACACAGAGAATGAAGCTGTGCTGAAGTTCCCTATGTATCCTTCATTGTAAGGGAAAGATTGGTGGCAGTCCCAGCAGTAGGATCCCTGCCGAGCAACCAGTGATGGCATATCCTAGTAATAATCCATCACTTTCAGTGTTGCAAAACAACTTTATAAGGGCTTTCTGGGACAATAATATAAGATAAATACCAAGAAAATTGCCAGAGGCAAGAGAATAGCCTAATGGTTATACACTCCCAAACATAAAATAATGAATTGTATACTTTATCAACATATATGCACTCAAAAAAGGACAAAGGCACTTTAAAATAAAGGAGTAGGTGGCTGAACTAGATCTGAAGTATGTCAATAGAGGAACTAAGTGTATGTTAGATTGGCAAGCTGAAATGGTATGATACAAAAGTGTGAGTTAAAAGAGGTACTATGCAAGTACCTATAATTATAAGTTTCCTAGGTAAGCTGGAAGGGCAGTGATTTATAGCCACTATCATATTCACACAGCATGCTGTACTCATGGAAACAATATAGCTGCAGGCAGCCAATACTGGGACGCGCAGGGTGTTAGTTGATAGATCTAGTTCAGCCACCTACTCTTTTATTTTAAAGTGCCTTTGTCCATTTTTGAGTGCATATATGTTAATAAAGCATACAATGTATTATTTTCTGTTTGAGAGGGTATAACCATTAGGCTATTCTCTTACCTCTGGCAATTTTCTTGGTAATTGTTTGTTTAGCCAGGTATTCCTTAGGGCTGTCTCCTTTCCTCACAATATAGGATAAGCCATTAAGTTGAGATTGGTAGGGGTCCCACTCCTACTGCCCCAATTGATCAACTAACTGATTGAAGGACTTGCGGCACTCCAGTGAATGTTGTGTCTCCTTCATTGCTTAAAGGCACAGAACAGGTTTGTACAGCCGACAGTGGCTATGCCTGGCATTAGAGTTCACAGCAGCTCAGTCCCATTAACTTAAAGGGGTTGTCTCGCGGCAGCAAGTGGGGTTATACACTTCTGTATGGCCATATTAATGCACTTTGTAATGTACATCGTGCATTAAATATGAGCGATAAAGAAGTTATTCACTTGCCCGCTCCGTTGCTAGCATCCCCGTCGCCATGGATCCGTCTAATTCTGATGTCTTCTTGCTTTTTTAGACGCGCTTGCGCTGTGCGGTCTTCTTCCTGGTGAATGGGGCCGCTCGTGCCGGAGAGCTGGTCCTCGTAGCTCCGCCCCGTCACGTGTGCCGATTCCAGCCAATCAGGAGGCTGGAATTGGCAATGGACCGCACGGGGGGCCTATGGAAAAAAAAACCCGTTTCGGCGCGAGACAACCCCTTTAAATGGGACTGAGTTCAGTAAGCTGCTTACCAGGTATAGCCCCTATAAAAAGTATAGAGCTATGCTGGGCAAACAATGAAGGGAACTTCTTCAGTCCAGAGATTAGAAGGGGTGTCAGGTGTTAAATAATCACTGATTTGACAGAGATGGCCAATCCTAATGTCCATTTCAACAAACATACAGTAGTTTGACATCAGAATCACAATTTATAGTAAAGTTCAGCACAACCAGATAGAAGTACTATTTAGAACTCATTTTTTAGAGTCAGCAACAATCTAATAAATGGCACTTCAGATCTAGCCGGCCCATGTAACCAATTTTAGAGTAAGGTTGCCACCCAGAAGGTAGTCCACCAGCCCTGCTGGTATTAATGGCTGGATACTGGTGCTGATATTTAATTTGTACCAGCAATATTAATCCCTTAGTAACAAGCCTATTTTGTGCTTTAACCCCTTAAGGTTGCAGCCCTTTTTTTTACATTTTAGTCCCCCTCCCCCCACCTTTTAAAATATCATAATGTTTATTTATCTATCATCTATCCACATAGCTGTATGAGGGCTTTTTTTGTGGGTCGAGTTGTATTTTTAATGGTACTATTTAATGTACCTTATAGTGTATTGAAAAGCTGGTCATTTTAGTGCTTTACTGTTGTACCCTGTGTTGAGCCCGGTCAGAGCTGGTGTGTGCATGCTTTTCTGTAGCGTCCCTCTCTCCTTCCCTGAAGCTGGTCTGGACACCTGCTGTCCCTCCCTTCCTTGTGTTCTGGGGTGCGTGCATTGAGTAGTGTGTAATACAGTGATCACACAGGTATAGGCAGCCAGCAGGTTTCTCCCTATCCCTGGGCAGGTTTGGCCCCCAGATGTCTGATGTCCTATGTGTGTGTCAGATGGTTGATGCCTGACACTGTTTCCTATGTCAGGCAGTGGCTGACTCTCTATTACCCTGGTGTGAGAACACTTGGACTGGCTACGGTTTACCATTTGTATGCACAACCATGTATGTTGGTGTGAACAGCAACGTGCTTTGTATGTCTGTGCAGATAGCCAGACATCTGCTTTATGTGCAGTCCTGTTCTGTGTTCAGTGTGTGTGAACAGTGTCATGTCCTGTGTTTAGTGCATATCTCCAGGTACCTAGTCAGGGATAGCCTGGTCCCAGATGAAGAGAATGGGGCCGACCTTATCAGGACAAGCACCCCGCTTTTAGGCAGGGGTGCCCCACTTTCCCTGATTATTAAGGGACAGGGGTCCTTCCATCTTGCCTATAGAGGTACAAGTTTGTAGTGCAAATACTATATAAGTGTGTTTGCTGGTTTTAAAAGGACACGCTTGCATCTGAACTGAGGTGTGGCGCTTTAGTGCGCCGAGCGGACGTAACACTTCATTTATTCTTTTGGCTCTCCTCCTGATGAAATAGTGGAACTTACGCCGTAACGATGTACATGCAATGCTGTAACTTGTTTGAAACCTCAAAGCTGTAGCATGTTAAAAAGGTATATTACGCTATCCAAGCAGCGTTAAGCCCAATGTGAATTCACATCTATGGATGCATGCGCTAATATGCTTGCCACTACACAGTGCATTAGCGCATGAACCGTTTTTTTTTTTTTTGGACTATTCAAACTCTGTGCTATTCTGCGTGAATCTGAAAAAAACAAAACATGAGCATACGTTCTGCCCTTTCTTTCTCTCATGTAGTTAACATACGGCAAGTCATATCTTTTCTTGTGCGTACTATTAACGCGCGAGAATCCTGATAGTGGAAACAAAACTATTGAAATCAGTGGTTTAATTTCATCCCATTATACAACCGCATAACAGGACTAAAACACGTCCATCTGTGGAAGCCCTGAGGCCAGATTCACACGAGCAAATGTATACTTGCGTGTGCATGAGCGTAGCATTTTTGTAAAACGAATGATGCTTTTTAGCGCATGCATCGGAGTATTTTACTGTACTTTTTCCGCATGCAAGAGCATGTGCATTTACATGGCAAAGAAGTACACATTGATTAAAATGGCTATTTTGTCTAATGAGTTCCAGATGTCTTCTTTTTCCTGCACAATTATATTGCACTCGCATTTGTGCATGCCGATTGACTTTACTAGGGACTTTTGGTGCACAAATGTACATATGTGAACGAACCCATTGAAATCAATGGGTTCTATTCTCTGTATATAGCACGCAAATTTTGCATACTCAAATACAGCTGTGTGAAGCCGACCTTAATGTTGGTTCTGTTCTAAAATCCTGTATGGAATGTTGGTTTTTGTAAACATATTACCGCACAATCATGAAAGTCTGCCAGACACATTTGAAGGCTCTCTCAGCCTTTTTCTCAGTGGCCAAGAGCCCCGCGATAATTTTTTACTCATTTGTAGTTTATATTGTTTTTACTTATTTTTATCTGAATTAGGACTTATTCAGACGGCCGTATATCGGCCGGGTATTCATGCAGGCCGATATACGGCGTCTCTCTCTGCAGGGGGAGGAGGCTGGAAGAGCCGGGAGCAGTGCTCTGAGCTCCCACCCCCTCTCTGCCTCCTCTTCACCCCCTCTCCGCCCCTCTGCACTATTTGTAATGAGAGGAGAAGGGACAGGGGTGGGGCTAGGTTTCGGGAATTAGCTTCGCCCAATACCGCCTCAGCTTATTGCAAATAGTGCAGAGGGGCGGAGAGAGGTGGAGAGGAGGCAGAGAGGGGGCGGGAGCTCAGAGCACCGCTCCTGGCTCTTCCAGCCTCTTCCCCCTGCAGAGTGGAATGCCGTATATCGGCCAGCATGAATACACGGCCGATTAATGGTTGTCTGAATAAGCCCTAAATAGTATAGATTTTTTAAGGCTGCGTGATATTAAATAGCATTCCCGGAGAGTCGTATTTTCACGTATTTACTATTTGAATCAATATCTTTAACCCCTTGACCGCCAACTTTTAGACCATTTAGTAGAATGGTAAAATAAATTAAAATGTAGATGTTGCTCTCCGGAGAACGAAGCATCAGTTGTGCAGTGGGATATTTTTCTTCCTAAATGACAAAGTCGATGATTGCTTCATCAATGCAACATTTTGGAATTTGCAAATATCTAGAACGCTAGTGATCCATGAAGAGTGGGGTTTTGATTTGGTAGGCAATAACAACTAAAAAGTGGCAAATGCAGAATTCTGTGCACTGACCTTACAATGTGTCAGTGTTTGCCTGTTTGCAGACTGACAAGTACATTATCTAGTTGTCATTACTGCTACTCCGACTCTGAAATGCAGACGTGATTCATAAATAAAAATGTTCTTCGGAACATTCCTTCGCAGGCTGCTGTGCTTTACTATTCTGGAATACGAACTCATTTTGTACTAAACTTTTTTCCTAAAGTTAGTAAAATTGTATTGTTTAAAAAAAAAAATCAGAATATGTACTTAGTAACTACACTGGCATTCTTGGGTGCATCTAATGATTCTTCTTAACCCCTCTATGCTGTAGCACTTTTTGTTTTTTTCATTTTTCCATCCCTACTTTTCAGTTACCATAGTCATTTGACGCTGCACTGCGTCCTGGCGATCGGATGGAAATATGATCTGGGAAGCCACATAGAAGTGAGCTGCTATGGAAGAGGGATTTATTCCTAATATTGGTATTACCTGATGGGGATTTTTTGGATATTTGGGATACTAAATGAGTAGGTTCAGCCCCCTCAAGGAGGATTGTCCATTATACTGGAAGTGAATTGGCTCAGGGGGTACTCACTCCCAAGTAGGGGTGGGGTTTTTGCCTTATAAGACCTGACCAAACATCGCACAAGTCATTAGCCACTAGCCTACCACTAAGGCTGGTGTTGCTACCAGTTTATTATTTTTCGTTCCTGATAGGGTTTGGGGTAGGGGTTGTGCTCGGGGATATAGGCTTCAACCTTATAGTACTTAATTGTGCTCCTCACTCTCTACCAGTCGAGATGGCAGAGACTATTAGACTATCTAGCCTGTCTTAACTAGAAGGGTGGTTTATCCATCATTTATTGTCCACTACTGAATAAATAAGGTTCCTGACAAAACTACTTTACCGTAGCGGAAATGCATGGAACCTGGAACTCATGTTTGAAACTAGAATTTCTAAATCCAGTATATTGACAACTCTAAGTGGAACACTTATCTTTTAGATTATTTAAAGGGGTTGTGTCACGCCGAAACGGGTTTTTTTAAAAATTCAATAGGCCCCCCGTTCGGCGCGAGACAAACCCAAGGGATGGGTTAAAAAAGAAAAAGTTTATTACTTACCCGAATCCCCGCGCTGCGGCGACTTCTTTCTTCCTTCACCCACGATGCACCGCGGGTCTTCTCCCATGGTGCACCGTGGGCTCTGTGCGGTCCATTGCCGATTCCAGCCTCCTGATTGGCTGGAATCGGCACACGTGACGGGGCAGAGCTACGAGGACCAGCTCTCCGGCACGAGCGGCCCCATTCACCAGGGAGAAGACCGGACTGCGCAAGCGCGTCTAAAAATGCCAGAAGACAGCGAATTTAGACGGATCCATGGCGACGGGGACGCTAGCAACGGAGCAGGTAAGTGAATAACTTCTGTATGGCTCATAATTAATGCACGATGTATATTACAAAGTGCATTATTATGGCCATACAGAAGTGTATACCCCACTTGATTTCACGAGACAACCCCTTTAAGGATAATCAACAGAAATATTAGAATTTGAATTTAGTGTGGTATGGGACTAAGCTAACCTGACAGTGCTCTATCATACATGTGACATCTATCAATGTTGCTACAAGGGTACCTTACAGAGCTGTACAATTCCTTGAGGCCTGCATTCAGGTCCCACTACCCCTACTTCTTCTAATATCCTTAATCTTGTGTATGTCAGACTTCTATTAAAGAATTTTATTATTATATTTTCAATAAAGGTTATATTTTAGAGATACAGAATCCGTACAGTGAAGAGACTTTGCAGATATCCAGTTGATTCTTCTGCCCCAGTGAAAAAAAACATAGTCATTTGAGAGCTTTTTTCGAGGGGGGGATATGAGTTCTATTTTTAGTAGTGCCATTTAAAATACCATAAAATGTACTGGAAAACTTAAAAAAATTTCTGAGTGTGGAAAAATGAAAAAACAAAAAATCTAAATTGCACCATTTTTGGGGAGGGCTTTGTTTTTACAGCATTCACATTGCAGTAAAAATGACATGTAATCTTTTTATTTTGTGAGGCCTTAGTCAGACGGGCGTTTTTTCGCGCAATTTGCGCATGCGTCCGGCGATTTTTTAAAACCATTGCTTTGCAATGGTATCGTACACATGAGCGCTTTTTATGCGCTCGTCCAATAAATTATAGAACAGAAATCGCAGATCGCACCTATCTGCGATCTGCGATTCCTTTTCTCTTCTGTATATGCGCTCAATGGGGCCGGCGGCAGCAGCGCCAACCCCATTGAGAACATATAGAAGACAAATCATTCTTCTCTGCCACAGCTGTAACAGCTGTGGCAGAGAAGAACGATGTTTGCCCATTGAATTCAATGGAGCCGGCAATACAGCTGGCTCCATTGAAAGCAATGGGCTGCCGGCGAGCGCAGATGAATTGTCGGGAAGGGCTAAAATATATAAATATTATAAAAATTCATGAATGAGTGTGTGAGTGAGACCTGCCTCTGATTGGTCAGGCTGTGACCAATTAGAGGCAGCTCATTCAGCAGGCGGGGATTTTAACGCCCCGGCTGCTGAATATTATAGAGAAGCAGTTCAGGAGAACGGCCGGCGGCCACCGCTGAACTCCGGCTGCAGTGGAAAGGTGAGTATACATTTTTTTTTTATTTTTACACATTTCTGGATGAATTGCAGGGAAGGGCTTATATATTTAAGCCCTTCCCGACAATTCATCCCGCGCTCACCCGCAGCGCATTGCTTTCAATGGAGCCGGCTTTATTGCCGGCTCCATTGAATTCAATGCGCTGGACAGCTCCGGCCCGTTTCTAATGAAACGCGGCTAGGAGCAGATTTTTCGGGCGATTTTTAGGCCCCGGTCACGCGATTTGCGGATGCGCATCCGTCATGCGATCCGCAAATCGCGCGAAAAAACGCCCATATGACTAAGGCTTGAGTCAGTACAAGTCCGATGATACCAAATGCATATGATTTTTTTTTTTATGTACTACAGCTTTAAAAAACAACCCAATGGACTGACAGCAGCGCTTCGGAATATTAGAGAGGAGGAGACGGAGTCAGGAGGAGGATGATTCATGCAGTTTCAAAAGACGGTGCCGCATAGAGGGAGATGATCATCTGGTCAGGTAGACCTGAGGAGGTTGAAAGTTCCCAGCCTACATCCGTCTTATACCCTCTACAATTTGGTGCTCTGTGGATCCACAGGGTCGCACGTAGCTAAGGCTGGCCTTACTGGTGAGGGTATCATGATAAGCAAGGAATACAGGAGCATAGTAGAGGTCAGGCAGAACCACCTATGTGATACCATGGAACAGAGATACTGTACATATGGTTCAAAAAGCCAAGGGCAAGGAAATGACCAGGTAATGGACGTCAGACAGGATCAGAATTTGGTAAACTTGTAAGGAGTGGAGGAGTCCTCATGGGATGAGATGTTAGTGTTTTAATTTTTTTTTGTCCTATTTTGTTTGTGCAAATATTACTTTACAAGTTAAGTTCATGAAAAAATAGTCTTGTTTTCTAACCTTTGTTATGGGATAGGCTTCTATAATGCTTTGGGGTGCAGTGACTCTCAGGTCACATTAGTTGAACATGTGCAATTCAGTATGCCACTAGAGAGCAACAGCCTTAAATGCCATGATTATTTGGGAATCTGACAGTAGTTAGCCTCAATCAGCATGAGGACACAAGGTCGTGGCCATGTTGCTTTGCTCATGTGGACCTGTGGTGAAGTTATATTGCAGAGTAGTTTGTCCTGCCAGAAGAGTGTAAGTTGGAGTGGTAGTAGTAGATGAAGTTAGAAAGTTTGTGAGAGTTTTTGGCAAGTATCCAACACAGTAACCCCATATTGTTGGCCATACACCCTTACTATGTACACCTTGTAAAAGTGGGCAGAACAGTGGGTCCTGTAGAAGACTCTAAACAGGAGAGGGTTTGCAACAACCATTACTATCTGGGAGGTCCCTGCTCCTCCCTGTCCATTCCTACTTCACACACTTATGATATTCTTAGCACAGTTACCATAGCCAGGGATTGGTAATTAGAGATCAGGCATGATCAGAATGTGGTAACATAAAGAATGTCGTGTAGTCAGAAAAA
Organism: Eleutherodactylus coqui; assembly: GCF_035609145.1. NCBI lineage: Eukaryota > Metazoa > Chordata > Amphibia > Anura > Eleutherodactylidae > Eleutherodactylus > Eleutherodactylus coqui. The sequence goes on along the minus strand of NC_089837.1, from coordinate 71,651,586 downwards.
AGAGCCACAATTAGTTGGCTCAAGTATGATAGCAAAAAATGGAATATAATACCTATAAATAAAACAAAAGCCTGTAAGAAGCTCTTTTAAATAATGTGCCTCTGGTGTTGGTTGGCCAGGCATCTCTACCTGCTCATCTGCAAGACTCGTTGCAGTGGCCAGGAGGAGGGCAGATGCTAGAGTATAGAAGAGTGCAGTATATATTTGACATCCCCTTGTTTTATACATAGTGCTCTATTTAGAGTAGTGGTAAGCTGGGACTAGGGCAGAGGGGCATTTGTTCCTTGGGCCAGTCCCCATAGTGGTTGAGATGCTGTTACTGCCCTCCACCTCCGGCTAAACTAGATGGACAACAGAGGTATCTACATTATGCATGTTGATACTGGACACAGCACACACGGACCATAGAGCGAGCCCTCCGGCCTATTGAGAGCAGGAGACAGAGGAGGAGTTGAGCATCAGAGTGTGTCAGCTTGCTGCAATGCTGGCCTGGATGGAAGTTTTGGGGGAGGTACAGAGGGTGCTTATTACTCTGTGGGGGCAAACACAGAACAAACTCCATTTATATTGTGGAGGCATGATTACAGTACTTCTGTATTACAGAGGGGGTTCTGCTGATTATATTACAACAAGCAGTGGTAAACAGCTTAAGGATGGGCCGCTACTCATGGGCTTGTGCTTTGTTCTTGCCCTCTGCCTAAATTTTGCCAGCCAGCCCCTGACCTAGGGTAATTATGTGCTGCACTGCTATAATTCTACCTTCTTTTCTGTCTTGGCGCTTCTATTGTCTTATGTACAGTAGGAATCCGTCTTGCCTGTAGGTCATGAACACAAGGATTTTCTATGAAGAAGGGATATTATTTCACATTGTGCTGTCGTGCATGGAATTATGGGTTGACAGATATACATGATACAACATTGTAATATTTATTTCAGTTTATTTTATTTCTTTGCAGTATATTCAGTATATTTATTGCTTCTAACCTAAAACAAGAAGTCGTCTATTAATTAGAAATAAAACTTTTTTACCCCATCTGTTGTTTTCGTGTAACATGATAGAACTTAAGAGTTCACTCCATCTGTCCCGTATAGCTTAAACAAATAATTAATCTCTTGATTAATAAAGAATGTTGCAGACATTTATTGTTTTAGACAATCAGAAATCCTATCTTTAATTCAAAGCTATTTCAGCAATGCTCAAATGAGATAAATTAATATTGAGCCTCAGGCTAATTTCACACGGGTGAGCGTAATATCGGCCGTGAAACTTAGTCTGATATCACGCTCAGGAAGTGTGATGTCACCGCAGATACGAGGTGCTTTTGTGTCAAACACATCTTGAATCACTTCAGGGACTTAGCGATCCTCTGGTGCGGCTGAAAGGATCGGCAAGTGTTTCCCATTGTTTTCAATGGGGATCCCCGCATCGCATCACACTGCATGTACTTCGCACTCCATGCGATATTTTTTGCCTAGGGAACGCCCCAACATAGGACATGCCACAATTTTTTTTTCCACACTGTGATGCAGTGCAGGAGAAAATCTCTCAAGTATATGACCCCATTCAAATGGATGTGGATCATATTCGTGCGAGATCTGTGCATCTCGCAACACGCAAATATTGTGTGATTTTTCTCAGCCGTTTGAAAGTGGCATTAATGGGAATGTAGCAGTAGAAAATGACCTACCATATATTTGTGTGTGTGGCCACCCAGCAGTCTGATGATGTATTGAATTTGTACCTTGAGAAATTGTAGTCCTTAGCAAAATTCGAGAAAAGTTAAAGGAGTTGTACGAGAATTACAAATTATCCACAGGATAGAAGACAACTTGCTTATCTGTGGGGGTCTCACCACTGAGAACCCCACCAATCCTGATAATGAGGGTCCCATGTCCCTATCTTCTTGTGTCTGTCGGCATGCTTCTGCCACCCGCAGTGACATCACAGCGAATGGCTGGATGAGCATGTGCGCTCAGCACTCCATTCATTCTAAAAGGACTAGCTGAAATATTCAAGTGCTTGATGCTCAGCTATCACCGCAGCTCCAATAAAACCTGCAGTCTTCGTTTACCCACAGAAGATCACTTCCTGTTTATGAGATTTCTAAATCCCACCTTCAGGAAGCAATGGCTCTGATTAGTTCTAAAAATAGTGCTCAGCCAATCAATGCAGCGCTCGATGAACTAATGAACTAATGCAATGACTGTGATTGGTTCATCGAACGCTGCATTGATTGGCTGAGCAGCGGTCAAAGAACCAATCACACCCATCGCATTGTGGAGGCGGGATTTATGAATAGGCTGTATTTTGCTTGTAGAAAATGCAGCCAGACAGCAGCATATCTACACCAAAGCAGCTCATAACACAAATTCATCACCAGAACAAAACTCTGTACATAAGTACAGTACCAGAACCAAGCTCATAAGATAAATACAGCACCAAAAGGATCTCTGTACATAAATACAGCACCAAGATCAGTAAGTAAATGCAGCAGCAAAACAAAGCTTGTAACATAAATACAGCACCAGCACCAAGCTCATAAGATAAATACAGCATTAGAATAAAGCTCTGTATATAAATACCGCACCAGAATCAAACTCATAAGATAAATACAGCACCAGAATAGAGCTTTGTATGTAAATACAACACTAGAACCAAGCTCAGTATATATACAGCACAAGAATCAAGCCCATAACATAAATACAGCTCCAGAACCAAGCTCAGTAAATAAATACAGCACCAGAACCAAACCCATAACATAAATATAGCACAAAACGACCACAGTACTTACAGTATATACAACACCAGATCCAAGCTCATAAGATAATTACAGCACAGAACTAAGTGATTGTGTTTCTGAGCTGACAGTGGTACCTTGGAACTTCATAAGGGAGGAGGGGAAGAATGATTCATGTAGATACACAATATGCTGCCACTCACAGGAAGAAGCTCATCTGGCTGGGCAGCTACGTATATCCACCAGCAGCCTTCTCCTACAAGCTGTTGGCTGTGTGATCTCATAGGTTGCACACAGTTAAGGCTGGCCGTGAGTCTACATTGTGTCATTCCTCTGTAACTCCTTCTAGAAATGTATGAATAAATTGACCATGCGATGTTACCAGTCAAGTGTGTGTTTCTATACAGTCTGCAAATAAGGAAGATGGAACAATACCTCTGCAGCGCCACCTATTGGATGGCAGCATTCCTGCAAATCAATGCTTGCCCCTTTATACAGGTCTGTACACCAATGATTGGGAATTGGTATACATCCTTAGGGTGGGTTCACACGAGCGTCTTTTTGTGCGTACTTAGGTGCATACATACGTGCGCACCTAGGTACGAGCAAAAACACGCGTGAACACAGCTGCGTGCTTGTTGTCAATGGAGCTACGGCTGCTGCCGGCGGCTCCATTGAAGACAATGGTCTGCCGGCACCCCTGCATTTTTTTTCAGGGAAGGGCTAATATGTAAAGAAACATTTTAGTGTTAAAAAAAAACAACTTACCTCTCCGCTGCTGCCATGACCCCCGCGGGCATGAAGAACACATCTGCCGCATGCAGCAGATGTTTCCTTCACACACGCTAGTTAAAAGAATTCCCTGCTGCTACATCTGCCACATCTGTGGCAGATGCAGCAGAAGGATTCTTCAATTCTCAACCGCAGCTGTCACACATGACAGTTGCGGTAGAGAATCCTGCTGCCGGCATCCCCGTAAATGGCATTTTTAGGGAAGGGCTTCATAAGCCCTTCCTTGAAAAGCAATTTAAAAAAGTGTAAAAAAAAAAAATCAATACTCACCTGCCGGGCTCGGCCTCGCCTTCTACAGCTGTCCCAGGCTCTGTAGTACTGAGCTATCAGCAGCCGGGGATTTGAAATCCCCGGCTGCTGATAGCTCAGCAGTGCTACAGAGCCGGGGACAGCGGCAGAAGTCACCGCTGAGCCCCGCAGCCGTCAATGGCTTTTCAGGGAAGGGCTTCATAAGCCCTTCCCTGAAAAGCCTTTTAAAATAGTGTTTAAAAAAAAAAGTTAAATACTTAGCTGAGCACTTCAGCCAATCACAATCAGAGCCACCGGCAGCCGTCAATGACTTTTCAGGGAGAGCTTCATAAGCCATTTAAAATAGTGTACAAAAATGAAGAATACTCACCTCAGCAAGTGCTACAGAGCCGGGGGCAGCGACAGAAGTCACCGCTGAGCCCCGGCAGCCGTCAATCGCTTTTCAGGGAAGGGCTTCATAAGCCCTTCCCTGAAAAGCCTTTTAAAATAGTCTTTAAAAAAAAAAAGTTCAATACTCACCTGCCGGGGCTCAGCCGCGACTTCTGCCGCTGTCCCCGGCTCTGTAGTTCTGAGCTATCAGCAGCAGCGGATTTAAAATCCCCGCCTGCTGGTAGCTCTGATTGTTATTGGCTGAAGTGCTTCAGTCAGGTGAGTATTTTTTTTAAATTATTTTAAATGGCTTTCAGGGAGACGCTTATGAAGCCCTTCCCTGAAAAGCCATTGACGGCTGCTGGGGCTCAGCGGCGACTTCAGCCACTGTCCCCGGCTTTATAGTTCTCAGCTAGCAGCATGCGGGGATTTAAAATCCCCGCCTGCTGGTAGCTCTGATTGTAATTGGCTGAAGCACTCAAGATGTGGCAGATGTAGCAGCAGGGAATTCTTTTAACTAGCGGGGGTGAAGGAAACATGTGACGCATGCCGCAGAAGTGTTCTTAATGCCCGCGTGGGTCCCGGCAGAGTCGGAGATGTAAGTATTTTTTTTTTTCACTAAAATGTATTTTTTTTCAGGTAAGGGTTTTTTCAGGGGTGCCAGCAGACCATTGTTTTCATGGAACCGCCAGCAGCAGCCGAGGTTCAAATGAGAAGACAATGCGTGCATTCCCAATGGTGCACGCATGTCTTATCTTTGCAGGCACACACCTGCAAAGTACGGACATGTGCACACACCATAGGGAATGCATTGCTGTAAATACAAGCTTGTTTTTGTGAGTGCGTATGCGGACTCCTTTTTTTCCATTTTCGTTTTTTCCTCCCCTCTTCTAAAAAATCGTAACTCCTTTTTTTATACATCGAAGTCGCTGTGTGAGGACTTGTTTTTTGCGGGACAAGTTGTATTTTTCAATGGTGCTATTTAATATGCTATATAATGTACTGAAAAACTTTTAAAGAATTTTAAGTAGAATGAAAAAAATTGGCCGTCTTCCTCTTCCCGGCGTGCCAGGCAATTCTGTGTCACCAGTGATGTCTCTCGCATTGCCCCGAGTCAACTGCAAGTGCGCATGCACACTCGGCAGTGGCTCTGGAGGTTAGATGCAGCCGGCGAAGGAGTGACGCGTTACGTGTCACACGTCACATGCCGACCGCTGACCCGGGCGTAAATGTTTGCCGGTCGGCATGGTCGAGGCAGTTGCGGAAGCTGGAACTTTGCCAACTTCCGCACTGCCTTATACAACCTGCAGAGGAACATCGGAAGAAGAGGAGGTTTCTGGTGCACGGCCCGGTAAGGTTCAGGTGAGTATAGAATTTTTTTTTTGCTGACAGAACCCCTTTAAGGAGCACATGATGGAATTTCAAAATCGCACAGATACTGAATCTAAGTTTTCTGCACCTTCACAACAACTTTTTATTTTTCCAATTCATCTAAAATAAAAAGCATTACACATAGTCTTAAACGGAGAGTGTCATCAGAAAATCACCTTTCTATATATCACATTTTCTGTTAAATATGTATTTTTTAAGAATTTTTTGTTATTTGTTAAATTTTTGGTCACAACCTATATTTAAAATAAAAAATTCCTGCAGTCTTCACCCTGATCACCAAACCTAATTAAATAATAAGATAAACACTTCATGTTCTGCAGAGAAAACTTTTCAGCACTATTTAGCAGTCATCTCACTAACATCACAGGCAGGAGTACAAGGAAAGGTGAATATATATATATATAGATATATATATATATATATATATATATATATATATATATATATATATATATATATAATAAAAGATCCACTATTCATAATAGGTAAGGATTAAAGATGAGCGAGTACACCCGGTTAAGGCAGTTACTCGAGCGAGCATCGCTCTTCTCGAGTAACTGCATACTGGTCCGAGCAGATGCGAGGGACGGTGAGGGGACCGAGGGGTAGTGGAGGAAGAATGAGAGAGATCTCTCTTCCCCTGCGACACCCCGCCGCCCCCCGAATCTGCTCAGATCAGTATGCAGTTACTCGAGAAGAGCGATGCTCGCTCGAGTAACTGCCTTAACTGAGCGTGCTCGCTCATCTCTAGTAATGATCGAAGCTCTTCTCCTTGCCCTCCCCTCCCTGTACAATGGCCTCTGCACATGTCACAGAAGATACCTAGAACAGTCTCACCTAGAAGTTTATCCATGAGGCTACTGTAGTGCTGTTGAAAGGACCTAAGGCAAGATGGCCACCCTGAAAATCATGTACGGACAATAGAATACAAAATTTTACACTCAGAAAATAAAAGCAGATGAGAAGAATGTCCCTATCTGGTTTAAATTAGAAAGTATATATATTTTGTAGTGTGTTGCTAGGGAGCACGCAATGGAATTTCAAAATCTCAAAGAGACTGAATTTTAGCTTTAAGGGACTTTTACAACCACTTTTTTATTGTTTCTATTCCTCTAAATTTAAAAGCAATTTTGCAAATAGTCTTAAAGGGAGTTTATCAGCAGTTTTGGCAATGCAGTGGTAGGTTGAGCCAGGGGAGCGGGGATTAAACATACCTTTGGGCAGGACTTTACTGTTAGCAGTACCAAGAAAATGAAGTTTTTAATCCCCTGTATGCCGCTGCTGCAAGTACCATTAGGGTGGACCTTCTCTCTGAAGAGGTTTTGCATTAATGTATTGTAAGGGGGTTACCATTACTGTAACTAGTTTATTGTTAATGTGAAGTTTCTACTGTGTAATAAAACTGTGGCTTTAAGAGGGGAAAGGAATGAGGAGGACTAGATATCTGAGCAGGAAAGAGACAAGAAGTACATCAGTATGTGCAGCTATGCTGTAGAGAGGATATAGTCTCCTGTGCATCACTTCGGGGAAACAGTGACTGCCCTATGTGCTCGGACTACTCAGATAGAAGGGACTTTGTTGAGGAAAAGCTCTAGAGACTGCTGCCTACTACTTTCCTCCCCATCTTCAGACTTCAGCTGTTGGTTTGAGAAAACAAGGACTTGTAGCCACCGTAAACAAGAAAGGATTTTAAGAAGCCCAATATATGGGTACTTCATTTTTAATCTAATGCCACTAACGCGGATTTGTGTTTCACTCAAACTATACATGTTCCCGAACCTTTTGTGTACTATCTCTGGAGCCTCTGTGCTACCCACACTGTCCCAGATCACCAGGGAAACCCTAAGCCAGATATCAGGGCCTGCCCACAATATAAAGAACTATGCCTCTGCTGAGTGTAACCATTAAGATTTGTGCCTCATTGGAGTAAAGTGTTTGTTTTGCAATTTTCTTCTTTGTGTCTGTGACATTTCCGTCTGGCTTTCTGCACCCGGCGTAACTATAGGGGATGCAGAAGATGTGGTTACACTCGGGCCCAGGAGCCTTAGGGAGCTCAAAAGGCCTCTCTTCTCCATATAGGGAGCCCAGTATTATGAATAAGGCATTATAGTTGGAGGCCCTCTTGCAGGTTTTGCATTGGGGCCCAGGAGATTCAAGTTACACCTCTGCCCTACACCTAATATCTAGGTTTGCCACATGTCTGGTCATTAACTTGAAAAGCTGGTGTCGGTTATTTGTTTGTTACCAGCCATATTAATATTTGGTAAAAAGTAATTGTCAGCTGAGAGTACCCCCTGCAGACAGCAACCACGCATTATCTAGTATTTCACTCACTCACTCTCTCTAGCTCTCATTTGGCCAGCACTGCTGTAATCAGAGGCTGTGACCCCTGATCTCTCCTCCTTGCGTTAGCATCCTGCACATCCTGTACACATGGCAGGCGTCACAGCCTCTGATTACAGCAGTGTTGGCCAAACGGGAGCTAGAGAGAGGGAAAGTGAGTGAGTAAAATACTTGATAATGAGTGGTTGCTTCCCGGCCAGAGGTTGAGGATGAAGAGGAGACCCTAATACTTCTGGGGTCACTAATGTAGTCAACTATTAGGGCCACTACTGAGGACACTATTATTACTGGGACAACCACTGGGGGCACAATTACTTTTGGGGCTGCTCCTGAGGCACTATTACTACTGAGGCCACTATTGGGGACACTATTACTATTAAGGGTGATGCTACTACTGGAGCCACTCCTGAGGGTGCTGTTACAGTTGTGGACACTACTAGTGGCGCTATTTCGATTGACATACACCGAAGCCACGCACTCTTTTAAACTGGCTGGTATTTTTTCTTGACAAAGGTGGCAACCCTACCCATATCACAAAAGCAAGATACTTTTCATAGAGTACCTCAACTTTGTCAGTGACCAGTAATTGACTAGTCATAACAAGTGTGATTACCTTGCTAAAGTGGTAGAGGGCTTCTGGCCTAGATGGCCCAGATTGCACACAGTGTCCATTTCTAACCTTGCAGTCATACAGCCCTTTGTCAAAAATAACATCAATAGCTAGCTAAACGTACACGCTAGAATCTTCTTCTTTAACCTTTATACATAACCAAAATCATTTCAGACCATTGTAATCTAAAATTTCTGCCTGGAAAATGAGTTTGTCACCTGAAATATAATTACGGCCTCAATTGAAGCAATTTTCAGTTTGTCAGTAAAATTATTTCAAGCTTCCACGAATAAAAGCAAATTAGACATAAGTGTAAGGTCAGGATGGGTCTCATGCATATTTTATGCACTGTAAAGGTCTCTCGCTTTCACACTCCCTTTAAGTTATCATGTACTTCACAGATTGTGTCCTACTCTCAACAGTACTTCAGTTGCCGGGCTGCCATCCGCAACATGTGTCCTTAACAGCACATTAGTCACTGATTCTTCTCTGGGCCAGCCGAAAAAATAATTATGCATGCAAAGTTTTTATTTAATGGTACTTCAGAGACACCTGACAGTTTAGGGTGAGCACACAAACAACACTTCAGTGATTAGCAAAGTAGAAAATGCAGCCATATTGCACAGCTTATCGTAATAGGCTCAAGTTCCTGCAGGATATTTGCATTTTGTTTTTGTTTCTGGTATTAGCATAAGCTCGGGGATGGAAATGAAGGAGAAATAGAATCTACTGTACCTAGAAAACATCAATTCTAAGTGTTTATGATAATAGATATAAAATATTAAAATGCTTGAGACCTCTTACGGGGAAGCTCCTTATCCGGGAAGTTCCAAAAAGAACTAAATGTTTTAGAGGCTGTTGCTTATTGCCTTTTTTTAATGATTGGATTTTGTATATTTTGCAATGCTAAACTTGTTATTGATAGATTTTCAGAGAAAATGTATGAAAAAAAGTAAAAGTGACCCTCCGGTTTTGGAATACAAATTTTGACCCAGGACCAGAGGGACGTATATTACCTACTGTTGTCATTTCCTGCCAATGTGTCTGCACTGTGTCACCCATCTGTCAGTTCACGATCCTGTTTCTAGCTGTCCAAGATGGTCAATGCGATTTTCCAGCAACCTAATGCACACTGTGTGCTGCTCTAATTGGCAAACACTGATCATGTGGGCAGTCAGACTGTGGGCATAATGCAGTGGTAGTCTAAGCACTACCAATGCACTGTGGGGATTGTTGGCCATCTTGGACAGCTTAAAATGGGACCCGGAGCAGGAGGTCAGAAGGACGTCACTACAGACCAACTGCAGATAATATAACTGCTCCCTTCAGTCCAGGACAAAATTTTGTCCCAGAACTGAAGGGTCATTTTAAGGGGCTTTTCTGGGGATTAAAAAACTGACAAAAAAGCATAATTTTCCCAAAATAATAAGCTACTCTATGTAACTTTCAACATTTGACACTGCTCCTTCACTGCCACTATGGCGTTTCCTACCACATCTGTTTATTCAACTTTGTGATGATGTCATAACACAGAGATGCTGCAGCAACTAATAAACCAGGTATACCTGTATCCCACAGCAAAAAGAGCCTTAGCCTTGGTCAAGATGCTTGGGGAGGAGTTTCAACCAAGAAGAGGAAGCGCAGTGTAGTAGTGCCATGCCTAGAGATGAGAAGTTCTGTTGCTGAGGAAGTAGGAGCTTGCCAGGTGAGATGGAGTAAAGTAGCAAAAATCAGCTGCGGTATTTTAGGAGTAGTATCAGATTTGTGTCAAAGGGGAAGCTGACCACTTACTGAAACGATGACGCTGGTACAGAGACTGACGTGAATTGGATCAGTAACCCAAGAGAAAGGCTGACCTTTGTAACAGAAATTTTGGCAGTAGAAAAAATAGTGTGAGTCTAACAGAGCAAGGGCACCTGGTGTAAGAAGTAGCTGATGCTGGGATTAATAATGAATTGCCATGCCAGACTTTACCAGAAACTACTGCTATATTCTAACATTGCTGATATAGAGATACTCTTAAATTCCATATGCATTCAAATATATATGTCTGCCTTTCTGTGGATGTTGCACTGTGATATCTGTTGCTGCATAATCCACAGTAAAGAAACAGTTCATTGCAATCACTGCCTCAGTGATTTTATCACCTGTTCTCCTTCGACAATTACAACATCATGTTGAGCTCGTCAATCTTTTAAGAGCTGCAGCAGTAACATGTCAACCACTATATCATTTTGTCCCTACCAAGCCATACTGACCACACCATTCTGTGTAAAATGCTGTATAAAAGACCCTGAAGTCTAAGTAGTTTTTATTAGTGTAGCAATGAAGCACTCTTCATGCCAAAGAGCCCCTTCATCGGTTAGGCTGGGAGGTAGACTTAAAAGGAATATACAAATGAAACAAGTAGAAAAAGGGGAAAAGAACGGGGATACAAAAATAAATAAATTAGTGACATAAAAGGTCAGACAAAAATTCTTCTTGACCCTTTATGTCACTAATTTACCGTATATACTCGGGTATAAGCCAACCCGAGCATAAGCCGAGGCTCCTAATTCTACCACAAAGAACTGGGAAAACTAGGTGCCTCGAGTATAAGCCTAGTTAGACTAGGTAAAAAAAAACAAAAACGCAATACTCACCTCCCACCGGTGTCTGTGTCCCCGGTGCAATTGTCTCCCTGGAGGTGTTGCAAGCTGCTACATAATTCTCCCCGCTGTCATCTCTCTGTTCAGCTTCGAATTCCCCAGCCGTCAGCAAGTAAACACTGATTGGATCAAGCGCCAGCCAATCACTCCTGGCGCTCAATGAACCAATTACAGCCATTCAGTGATGTCATCCACTGAATGGCTGTGAATTATCAAACGCCGGCTGTGATTGGCTGGCGCTCGATCCAATCACAGTGCTTACTTGCTGACGCTGGGGAATTCAAAGCCGAGCAGAGAGATGACAACGGGGAGAATTACATAGCAGCTTGCAGCACTGCCAGTAAGACCATCGCGCCGGGGACACAGACACCGGCTGGGAGGTGAGTATTGCAGGTTTTTTTTACCTAGTACCTCCTTCGAGTATAAGCCAAGGGGGGCTTTTTCAGCATAAAAAATGTGCTGTATATACTCGAGTATATACAGTATTTTTCATTATTTTTTTGTATTTGTTCCTATCTGTGGGGGATATTTTGAACAGCGAGTGTGCTGTAAGGAAAGCTAAAGGCACTGTATTTTGAAAGCTTTATTATTTTAGAATTTTGTTCTGAACTAAATGTCTTTGTTTCCATGGAAAGCTCCTTTAAATGGCAATATGTAGTCTAATTGATTTTTTAAGGCTACAATAGTGAATTGAGTTTATTATCAGGTCTCTTTATTTACTGCATGTAATTTCCTATTACAAGTGGAGGGTCATCTAACTTGAACTTGAACATACGTCCTCATTCGATGCTTATCTGAAAGCCCTTGAAAAAGTGAGTAAAGCTGCTAACTCATATTTCTCTTTAGTGACTCCTGGAAAACAAAGCATTTAATCTCAACCTGCTAAATTGATGAAAACAATTCCATATTCCTATATTCCTGCTCAAGTGGTGTCGGATTGTGCTGATTTAGTACAAATCTGGACCACTCATCTCTTCAGAAGCCTGACTGTGACATTCTGCTTTAAAGATAACATGTCATCAGTTCAGTGTCTGTAAAACCACATGCATCAATAAAACAATGAAGTAATGCACATTTCCAAAGTTATTTTGTTACACCTCCCAGTGAAATCATTTCTTTAAATGAAGCTATTCACATTTCCTGCATTGCACACAAATCCCTAAAGAGCGGGTCAATGGGCGGGCTGAACCGCATCTATTTGCCTATATTCCTCCCCTATTGTCACCCTCCTATGCTACTGTGATGTAGAGACAGGATTAATTAGTCCTGCAGCTGAAAGCTGAAGTAGTGGCTGGTGATTGACAGCTCTGTCAACCAATCAATTTGTTTCCACCCTTCTTGGCTGGGAGTTGCCAGTTATATTTCAGTGTTCCTGATCAAGTAAGCTGGCTCAGTTCTCCCGTCTTTCTGGCTCCTGGGTTCTGGTTTGTCCTCTGTGTTTATGTTTGTCTTGCATTTTGTGTTCTTGTCTTTTATTTATTGTCAGTCTTTGTTTGTCCCTGGTTTTCTGTACACTGGTTCCCTTCGGACCTTGGACTTGTCCTCTTGGAAGTAGAGGGGTCGTCCCCTTTGGGACAGATGCTCCGCTGCGAGGTAGGTTTTGTTGGATGGGTTCAGAGTGCCCCGCTCTGATTATTACCTCCTGTCCGCTCCTGCGTCTAGCGACCTATGTAGCAAGCAAACACATCAGTCCTGACTGCTCCAGGTCCTCATAAAAATAATGTTTTAGGTTTTTTTTCCCATGCAATTTCTGTGAATCTCACAATGCACAGAAATCATGCTGGAATATCACCCATGTAAAAGTAAAGTACACATAGAATCCTAGAATGGTAGAGTTGGAAGGGACCTCCAGGGTCATCGGGTCCAACCCTCTACTCACTGCGGGATTCACTAAATCATCCCAGACATATATTTGTCCAGCCTTTGTTTGAACACTTCCATTGAAGGAGAACTCACCACCTCCCGTGGTAACCTGTTCCACTCATTGATCACCCTCACTGTCAGAAAGTGGCACTACATGAAACAATGCAAATATATAGTGAAATATGGGAAAATGTATCAAATGTTTTATACCACTCTTATGGCATATAAATGTTATGTTATGTCAAATTATTCAAAGTTAAGACAAATTTTTCAGTATACTGTGACATAAATTTGTTGCATTTTAAACTGTGTGAAGCAGGACAAAAAGCAGAAAACTGGGCAGAGCACCCTTAAGAGGGAATCCGCAACAGAGGATGTCACACTAATGTGCTGTATTTTAGATGACATAGTGAAAGCAATGTAGAGAAGGTGATGCTGGTCTAGTACACTAGGAGATGGTGTAAAAAGTTGAAGCTTTGGCATGACCTGTTGGCTTGAAGGAGAGTGAAGTGATATGCAAGGACAATCATGACCATAGGTGGCCAGCGATGAGAAGTCATGTGCCAAGGGCAGTAGTCATAACAATTGCATTATAGTCAATATATTCATCCCTGTGTCTGATGAAGAGGTCTTGAAACCTCAAAACGTGTTACCTGTTCTTTCAAAATAAAACACATTTTTAACCAATACCAAAGCTTCACTCTCCTACAAGTCAGGATTTTCCAACACATTGCACCAGAGACTCTTTTACATCGGAAGCAAACTGTGCTACAAAGCTGGCGTCAAACTTCTATCACTACTTGTATTCTGTAACTGTGTCATTCTGATCAAATACTGTATTCTTGAAATAATCCTGGATTTTAAGACAACTGGTATAAAATTGAGTGACCTTGAGGAGCTCTGGCTTCTGGTATTCTCAAAAGCTGCTAATTAGCACCTGCTCAGATGCTTTGTTGGGCTTACATGAACTATTTATAATTAATGAACAAATTGGCAAAAATCGCAGCCAAATATAAGAAAACAACTGACAAACTGTGAGAATGGTATTATTTCAGAATACATAGCAATATTATAGTATAATTAACAATTAATTGTGGTAAACAAGTGAAAAGACAGGTGTCTTTTAGAGATGAGCGAGCATACTCGTCCGAGCTTGATGCTCGTTCGAGTATTAGGGTGTTCGAGATGCTCGTTTCTCGAGACGAGCACCACACGGTACTCATGTCAATTCCATTTCCTTCCCTGCAGCTGAATGACAGCTGAGAGCTGCCCCTGATTGGTCCCTGTGCTGAGCCAATCAGAGGCAGCACTCACTCACCCATTCAGGAATTCATGAATGGGTGAGTGAGAGCTGCCTCTGATTGGTGAGGGCTGTGACCAATCAGAGGCAGCTCATTCAGCAGGTGGGGATTTTAAATCCCCGGCTGCTAAATACTACTCACAGCAGTTCAGGAGAACTGCCAGCCGGCCGCGGCTGAACTCCGTCTGCCGGGACAAGGTGAGTATATATTTTTTTTTACTTTTTACACAGTTTTGGATGATTTTCAGGGAAGGGCTTATATTTTTAAGCCCTTCCCGAAAATTCATCCTGAGATCGCCCGCAGCCCATTGCTTTCAATGGAGCCAGCTGTATTGCCGGCTTCATTGAATTCAATGCGCTGGACAGCGCTGCACTGCTCCGGCCCGTTCCTAATGAAACGCGGCTAGGAGCAGATTTTTCGGGCAATTTTTCGGCCCCGGTCACGCGATTTGCGGATGCGCATCCGTCATGCGATCCGCAAATCGCGGCAAAAAACGCCCGTGTGACCAAGGCCTTACCTTGCTGGGCCTTTTTGCAGCCTTGCATATAATTTTTTTCTGACAGCAGTTTGCGTTACATAACCGCTGTCAGCCTCCAACTGGACGCCAATAATTGCATAATTTTTTACACAGCTCTGTGTGTGCCGTCAACTTCACGCACACCGTGCGGGGACAGCCCCTGATAGAGGGAAAGTCATATACACGCTATATAGGCTGTAGTCTTTTTTTTAAATTTTTTTTAAAAAACTCCTTCTTAGGGCTACCTGTGACCGTGTGCATTTTACTGCCTGGCTGCTGGGAGTTGTAGTGCCTCACTATAACCCAGCTAGGCCTTTTTGCAGCCCTCCGCATAATTTTTTTCTGGCTGCAGTTTGCTTTACATAACCCCTATCAGCCTCCAACTGTACGCCAATATATGCATGATTTTTTACACCGCTCTGTGTCTACCATCAACTTCATGCACAGTGTACGGCGACTGCCCCTGATAGAGGAAAAGTCATATACACGCTATATAGGCTGTATTGTTTTTAAAAAAAATTTAAATAAAAGCTCCTTCGTTGGGTTACCCCTGATCGTCTGAAATTTACTGGGCGTCTGGTGGGAGTTGTAGTGAATCACTATTGCACGGCTAGGCCTGTTTGCAGCCTTCTTTATTCTTTGTTTCTGCCTGTATTTAGCGTTACATAACCGCTGTCAGCGTGAAAGTGTACGCCAATAATTCCATAATTATTCACACCGCTCTGTGTCTACAGTCAACTTCACGCACAGTGTACGGTGACAGCCACTGATAGAGGAAAGTCATATACACGCTATATAGGCTGTATTCTTTTTCCAAAAAATTTAATAAAAGCTCCTTCATTGGGCTACCTGTGACCATGTGCATTTTACTGCCTGGCTGCTGGGAGTTGTAGTGAATCACTATTGCATGGCTAGGCCTGGAGTTAGCGTTACATAACCGCTGTCAGCGTGAAAGTGTATGCCAATAATTCCATAATTATTCACACCGCTCTGTGTCTGCTCTATTCGTAATACACCATGCTGAGGGGTAGGGATAGGGCTAGAGGACGTGGATGCGGGCGAGGACGCGGAGGTCCAAGTGAGGGTGTGGGCACAGGCCGAGTTCCTTCTCCTGGTGAATCACAGCCAGCTGCTGCAGGATTAGGAGAGAGGCCAGTTTCTGGGGTCCCTAGCTTCATCTCACAATTTTTGGGTCCACGTAGTAGACCTTTATTACAAACAGAGCAGTGTGAGCAGGTCCTGTCGTGGATGTCAGAAAATGCATCCAGCAATGTATCGGGCACCCAGTCTTCTACGCCGTCCACTGCTGCAACTCTGAATCCTCTGGCTGCTGCTCCTCCTTCCTCCCAGCCTCCTCACTCCATGAAATTGACACATTCTAATGAGCAGACAGACTCCCAGGAACTGTTCTCGGGCCCCTGCCTTGTTTGGGAACAAAATGGTTCCTCTCTCACTTGAGGGGTTTGTCGTGACCGATGCCCAACCTTTGGAAAGTTCCCGGGGTCCGGGTGATGAGGCTGGGGACTTATGGCAACTGTCTCAAGAGCTTTCAGTGGGTGAGGAGGACGATGATGATGAGACAAAGTTGTCTATCATTGAGGTAGTAGTAAGGGCAGTAAGTCCGAGGGAGGAGCGCACAGAGGATTCGGAGGAAGAGCAGCTGGACGATGAGGTCTGGGGCCAGGACCGCTCATGTCCTAGCCACACCCAGAATAGCGGGTCCTACCTCGGTGCTGGTATCTGCCGCGGTCTATGCCACCTCCTCTAAACCCTCCTCCTCCTTACAAGCGATCTCTACCTCTCAATTAAGAAGTGCGAGCACCACGTCGCCAGCAGTCGGGGTGGCGCAGCGCGGCAGCACAGCAGTGGGCAAGCGTCAGCAGGCCGTGATGAAACTACTCAGCCTAGGTGACAAGAGGCACACGGCCCCCGAGCTGTTGCAGTGTCTGACAGAGCAGACCGAACTCTGGCTTTCGCCGCTGAGCCTCCAATCGGGCATGGTCGTGTGTGACAACGACCGTAACCTGGTGGCGGCTTGGCAGCTCGGCAGCCTCACACACGTGCCATGCCTGGCCCACTTCCTCAATCTGGTGGTTCAGCGGTTTCTGAAAAGTTACCCGCAATTATCTGACCTGCTCGGCAAGGTGTGCCGCGTCTGCGCACATTTCCGCAAGTCCAACACGGACGCTGCCACCTTGCGGACCCTGCAACATTGGTTTAATCTGCCAGAGCACCGGCTGCTGTGCGATGTGCCCACACGCTTCACATGTTGTCCCGGCTGTATGAGCAGCGTAGAGCAATAGTGGAATACCAACTCCAACATGGGCGGCGTAGTGGGAGTCAGCCTCCTCAATTCTTTACCGAGGAGTGGGCCTGGATGGCAGACATCTGCCAGGTCCTTGGAAACTTTAAGGAGTCTACCCAGATGGTGAGCGGCGAAGCTGCAATCATTAGCATCACCATTCCTCTGCTATGCCTGCTGAGAAGTTCGCTGCAAAGCACAAAGGCTGACGCTTTGCGGTCAGAACAGGAGACGGGGGAAGAGAGTATGTCGCTTGATAGTCAGAGCACCCTCATGTCTGTATCTCAGCGCGTTTTGGAGGAGGAGCAGGAGAAAGAGGGGGAAGAGACAACCGGGCCCACTGCAGAGGGTACCCATGCTGCTTGCCTCGCATCTGCTCAGCGTGTATGGCCTGTGGACGAGGAGGATCCTGAAAGTGATCTTCCTAGTGAGGACAGCAATGTGTTGCGTACTGGTACCCTGGCACACATGGCTGACTTCATGTTAGGCTGCCTTTCTCGTGATCCTCGCGTTAGACGCATTCTGGCCACTACGGATTACTGGGTGTACACCCTTCTCAACCCACGGTGCAAGGAGAACCTTTCCACTCTCATTCCTGAAGAGGAAAGGGGTACGAGAGTGATGCAATACCACAGGGCCATGGTGGACAAACTGATGGTAAAATTCCCATCTGACAGCGCTAGCGGCAATAGGCGCAGTTCTGAGGGCCAAGTAGAAGGGGAGGCACGAAGATCAGGTAGCATGTTCAGCGCAGGCAGGGGAACACTCTTCAAGGCCTTTGCCAGCTTTATGGCTCCCCAGCAAGACTGCGTCACCACCCCCCAGTCAAGGCTGAGTCGGAGGGAGCACTGTAAAAAGATAGTGAGGGAGTACGTAGTCGATCGTACCACTGTCCTCCGAGACCTCAGCTCCATACAACTATTGGGTGTCAAAGCTGGACACGTGGCACGAACTTGCGCTGTATGCCCTGGAGGTGCTGGCTTGCCCTGACGCTAGTGTCTTGTCAGTGAGGGTGTTTAGTGCAGCTGGGGAAAATCATCACGGAGAAGCGTACCCGCCTGTCAACTGCCAGTGCCAACATGCTTACACTCATAAAGATGAACAAAGCCTGGATTTCCCCTGACTTTTCTTCTCCACTTGCGGAGAGCAGCGGAACCTAAAGATTCTTTCCGCTGAAACCGCAGATAAAAGCACTCTTCTCTATCACCGGAAAACGGGACATTTATCTTTGTCAATCTGTCTCTGACATTGGTCCTCCTCCTGCTACTCCTCCTCCCGAAACAACATGTCTTCTTGCTGAACGGCCAATTTTTCTGCGGCCCAAAAGGCTCAACTACATCTACCAATGTTTTTACAATTTTTCAAAGTTTCAAAAGTATTGAGACTGTAACATGAACCAATTTTTTCAACAGGGCTGCCTTCAGGCTCTGTTACAAATTAAGCAACAGTGAGCTGTATCTTTAAAAAAATGTTTATTAGTTTCACCTGCCCTCTCGGTTGATACATTTTTCAGAGGTACACTTGTACTCTTGGTACACTTATTTTTTGGGCCCACGCCTACACTCATCCAACTAATTTTTCCGGCCTTCGCCTACGCTAATGGTATCCCAATGTTTCAGAGGTTGGCCTATACTATTACTACAGAAATTTTACTGGGGTCTGCCTGCCTATACTTCTGCTACAAGAAAGTTACAGGGGTTTGTCTTTACTGCTGCCACTTACATATTACAGGGTCTGCCTATACTGCTGCCACTTGAATGTTACAGTGGTCTGCCTATACTTCTGCCACGTAAATGTTACAGGGGTCTGCCTATACTGATGCCACAAGGATGTTACTGGGGTCTGCCTATACTTCTGCTACAGAAATGTTACTGGGATCTGTCTATACTGTTACTACAGAAATGTTACAGGGGTCTGCGTATACTTCTGCTACAAAAATGGTACTGGGCTCTGCCTATGCTTCTGCTACATAAATGTTACATGGGTCTGCTTATACTGCAGCGACAGACATGTTACTGGGGTCTGCCTTTACTTCTACAGAAATGGTACTGGGGTCTGCCTATACTGCTGCTACAAAAATGGTACTGGGGTTTTCCTATGCTTCTGCTACATAAATGTTTCAGGGGTCTGCTTATACTGCTGCTGCATAAATGTTACTGGGGTCTGCCTAAACTTTTACTACATAAATGTTACTCGCCTCTGTCTATACTGTTATTACTGAAATGTTACTAATACTGGGCTTTGCCTATACTGCTGCTACTGAAATGTTACAGGGGTCTGCCTATACTGCTGCTACATAAATGTTACTGGAGTTTGCCTATACTGTTACTACAGAAATGTTACTCGGCTCTGTCTTTACTGTTACTACAGAAATGTTACTGGGTTCTGTCTATACTGTTACTACTGAAATGTTACAAATTCTGGGCTCTGCCTGTACTGCTGCTACTGAAATGTTACAGGAGTCTGCATATACTGCTGCCACACAAATGTTACAGGGGGCTGCCTATACTGCTGCTACAGAAATGTTACAGGGGTCTGCCAATAGTGCTGCTACATAAATGTTACTAGGGGGTCTGCGTATACTTCTGCTACTGAAATGTTACTGGGGTCTGCCTATACTTCTGGCATGTAAATGTTACAGTGGTCTGCCTATACTTCTGCTACAGAAATGTTACAGGGGTCTGCCTATACTTCTGCTAATGAAATGTTACTGGGGTCTGTCTATACTGTTACTACAAAAAATGTTACTGGGGTCTCCCTAGACCTCTGCAACATAACTGTTACTGGGGTCAGCTTATACCTTTGCTACAGGAATATTACAGGGGTCTGTGTATACTATGGGTGCACTAAGTCTTCCCATCGCGGTATTCTACCTATCTGGCCCCCCAAAAAACCCAGACTGACTAGGGTATGGATTGTGGGCCGAGGCCAACATGTATTTTCTCTCACGTTACCACAGCTATCCGGGGCACTGCAATGGGATTTCTTTATGTACCGTGGGTTCCTGGGAGCCACCCATGCTGTGGGTGCACACAGACTTCCCATAGCGGAGTTGTACCTGCCTGGCACTTTTAAAAAAAAACAGACTGACTAGGGCATGGAGTGTGGACCGAATCCAACATGTATTTTCTCTCACGTAACCTCAGCTATCCGGGGCACTGCAGTGGGATTTCTTGATGTACCGTCTGTGGGTTCCTGCTAGCCACCCATGCTGTGGGTGCACACAGACTTCCTATTGAGGTATTTACCTGTCTGCCCCAAAACAATGACAGACTTGGGTAGGGTGCAGAGTGCAGATGGTTTACCCCTTGGGTTGTCGATGAGGTATCCGACACCCAAACAGAATGAGTAGTGTGTGGACACATGGAGTCCCCATTGCTATGTCACTCGCAGCACCTTGGGCCACACAAGGTGTTTGCTGGGACAGAGGCTGACCCAGGGCCTGCTCACATACTTCCCACACCGAGTATTGCTGCATTGTGGAGATGTGTAGAAGTGCTGGGCTGGCAGCTGAGTCCCCTTTATGCCCACGTTTGCATCTCCTAACGGAGGTGGCACAGGATTGGAATGATGATCGAACGTCAATCTATTATCAATTCTCAACAGCATTGTGGGCTATCGCCCCCCCCCCCTTTCAAAGAGGGTCGCTGCCTGGCCCTGCCAACCCTCTGCAGTGTATGCCTCTGGTTCCTCCTCATGGCAGACACACTTATAAATAGGCATGAGGGTGGTGTGGCTATGAGGCCAGCGTGTGGCATGAGAGCAGCTGTAGGCTGCGCAGGAACACTTTTGTGTGCGCTGCAGACGCAGGTTCGTGCGGGGGGGGGGTTGAGCAGCATGTAACCCAGGAGAAGAGGCAGCAGTG
Organism: Eleutherodactylus coqui; assembly: GCF_035609145.1. Lineage (NCBI taxonomy): Eukaryota > Metazoa > Chordata > Amphibia > Anura > Eleutherodactylidae > Eleutherodactylus > Eleutherodactylus coqui. Next base: position 71,630,597 of record NC_089837.1, on the reverse strand, counting down.
TGTCCCGCAGGCAGTGATTGTGCTTGGTTGGAGGTAGTGTGGTGCTTAGCTAAGGTGTGCCTTGCTAATGAGGGTTTGTCCGAAGTAAAAATTGTTAGGGGGGGCACTCTTGCCGCTATTGTGGCTTAATAGTGGGACCTGGGAACCTGAGATGCAGCCCTGCATGTTGCCCCTCGCCTGCCCTATCCGTTTCTGTGTCGTTTCCATCACTTTCGTAGGTTTTGCAGATTTTCACAAATGAAAACCTTAGCGGAGCATGGGTCATATACAAAAATGCTCGAGTCGCCCATTGACTTCAATGGGGTTCATTACTCGAAACGAACTCTCGAGCATCGCGGAAAGTTCGACTCGAGCAACGAGCACCCAAGCATTTTGGTGCTTGCTTATCTCTAGTGTCTTTGCAATTCTTCATATATATTCCCTATTTCTTGTGTTTTGTACTAACGATGAGTATTTCACTAATTAACCCTACATGGCAGTATGCCCAGAAAAGCCATATCTGATGTTTTGACAGATTCATGTAAATGATGACGCAGACCCACAAAGCTATTTTGGAAAATATAAGTGTCATGCCTTTGAAAGTTTTAATTATCTACTTATTGTTTATTTCTGACCTCTTGACCACAAGGCTAATTAAAAACTTTGTTCTTTGCAGTTTGCAGTTGTGAATCATGGGGTATGGAAAATACCAAAAGTTATGTAAAATCTTACATTCTGTGCTCAGACTCAGTATTTTTATACTGATAAGAAAAAGACTATAAATAAGGTACTCTATTAAAATATAGTCTTAATATAGGTTACATTAAAAGCAGAGAGCTTTTGATCACACCATGCGTGAGATTATCAATGCCTCCCAATACAGTTGGCTATATTCAGAATGATCCAGGATGAATAACCAATCTTAGTGGGTAGTAATTTATTTACTTTGACTACAGTACATATTGACCAATAGCAGTGATTTTGCTGGGAAAAAAAACTGGTAAAGATGATGCGTAAAATGCAGCATTTTAACACAAAACTCTATGTGTGAAACTTCCCGTGATGTGACTTTTAGGGGGTTAAACAACTGACTGTCAGGATGCCAATGTCAAATGACAAACCTTTGTATTTAAACTGAAGACATCAATAAATGAATACTTGCTTACCAGATGCTAAGAGAGTGCAATCAATGTGTGAGTGGGAATTATTAGCTGTGATTGATTAGAATGTAAACTATTATAGTCACCTTTCATTCGGTATACGTGCCAAGATGCAAATTCATGAAGAATACACTTGAGGTGACTTGAAAAACATATTGACACATCAGCCAAGTGCAGAGATTCTATATACAGTCAAGTGACTTTTTAAAATCACTTTTAATGCACAAAGCGCATTAAAAGCTTGCATTTGAGAGACAAGAGTGAAAGATTTACTAGCCGTAGTATGTTACATGGCCCTAATAACTCCATTTTACTAACTGAAACACTTTACTCAAAGTTTTGCTTTAGAAGTATGTTGTATATAATGTCAAACTATGAAGAACTCTAGATAGAATATCTAGATATCATAGACATGCGTAGACACACATTAAACAAGTAGGGTCCATATATATAGCCACATTGCAAATTCATAAAGTAGTAAGTCTCCCCCAACCTGTTATAGAACTATAGTGCACCTCCATTTGTTTCTCCTTTTATATGGATTCAACATAACACCATATAGTTGAAGACCTCGTATGGCAGTATAGAGACCGCTAGTGATTCCATGTGCTGCCATGCATGGTTTATGCACATAGCATTGCTTAATTACTGACACGCATCTAGTAATGATCTTCAAAACTTCAGATATTCGTCATGGTATAGATTCCACTACCATTCTGCAGGAATACCGGCCACTGCAGACAGGAAGCTTCTTGTAGCTGCCACAAATTAGATGGAGGGGCTGACATGTTCTGAACATCTGACAGGAAGGGGTCATCAATTCATGCTGCTTGTGCCAGTTCATGACCTTCCAGCACGGTGCAACAGGAATGTGGATTCATCTGACCAGGAGATGTTTTTCCACTGTTTAGTGATACAATTTTTGGGCTCCTTTGCCTACTAGAGTGTTGCCTTTGTTTTTCTTAGATATCAATGGCCCATCCATGCTAAGGAATAACAAGTTTGAAGAAATTAGGTGGAGCACCACCGTTATGTTATATTCAACTTCAATTGGCTTGACTGTGCACCGCCTGTTCACCAGAACAATTCATCCTTTGCTGACCCCTTTGGCTTTGCTGGAAGACGCTTAGATCACTTGATTTTTCCATTCTAATGTGGAGTCACACTGAAACTAATCCACCGAAAACTTGTTCACCTGATTTTTATATTGCACTCTAGGGTCACGGTCTAATTTCCATATAGGGAAGTCCCAATCGTGAATAGGCCAGTGTCTCTTATAAAGAGTCAATTTAGTAAAAAGTACTGAGCCAGGCTTTAGGATGCATGAAATAGGTATTCCTAGCGACAAGTCGTCTAAGAGAAAAGTAAGATGTTGTGGAACCAGCTTATCCCAGGAGATTAAGCAAATCCCCAACTAATTGCGGCCATCAATTAAGAAATATCATCTTGCAGCTTATGTTATTGAATATTTTCATGTACCTAACATAGAAAGCAATAGAAAATCAAACTTCAAAGCGAATAAAGCAGATACATTTGTATCACTAGATAGGGACATCCAAGCAAGAGAAAAAGGCGTTTGACAAAGCGGGGCAAGTAATCTTCACAAGCAATCAAAGGATTTATAAATGTCACTGCACTTTCTCATATTCTTTCAGCTGGCAGCACAACAGTAAACCGCTGCTTTGCTGCTGAGATTTTCTATAGCTGACCTCTAAAAGTTACAGAGGAAAGATGAAAGGAAGCTTAAAATTGTCACTATATCCTGAATATGTTTATTCAACCTTATCAGATGTGTCCTTTATTGGGAACACTTTCTAGATTAATGCGCTTCTTTTCATTATGGTCATTAATATTTTTACCGTTTATAAACCCGTTCACGGCTCCCGTCGCATCAACAAAAGGCACAGATAAGGCTACAAAAGCAATGAGGCGTTCTTCTATATTCATGAGTGGGTTTAGTTGCTTTACCGCTGGCGGAGCTCATATGGCACTGTCCTTATGTATCTAAAATGCAATCCCGATAGCTCTGCATAAACATTTATATCTACATGATTATTACTGCCGGACCTTAAGCTATGTAGAAATTACCTTCCTGAAAATTGTACTATTTGTACAACCGTCTGCTAAAAACAGGTGCCTTAGTCTTAGGACTGGTTCACATGAGAACTAGGGGTTTTTAGTTTTACGGTCCCATTTTGGTAGCAGGAAAACGGTAACCGTCTCATGATGGAACTGAATGGTGTTGGACAGAGCGTATTGACTATAATGAGGTCTTTTCAGTTTCCTGCCATTCATTCTATTTTACGGGAGGAAATAGTCCCATTTTTTAGTGGAAATCGGAAGTTCTGAATAGAACCTCAGATGATATGAACATCACCTAAGGTAAGATCTGTTTGGGAAGGAGGGAGAGCAGTTCAGTACCAAACCCTGCCCAGTGCAAGCGAAAAGGTAGTGCCTCTATAGAAGCATGCTAAAACGTATAACACAATTTAAAGGGGTTTTCCGAAAAATTCTGCAATCATTAAATGCTGTAAAATAAAGATATAAGCCATAGTCATAACCTTCGTTGGCTCCTATCCTCGGCACTCCGAACTTAGAAGAAGCTGGCAGCAGTCATGAGCCATTTATTGTACATGTGACTGTTCTGCCAATTATAGGCTTCAGCAGTGATAATACCATGAATGACAAATGACCGCTGAAGCCTGTGATTGGTTGAGTGGTTACATGCCAAATGAATGGCATGACATGACTGCTGACAGTTTCTTCAGGGTGTGGAGCAGCAGGGACCAGGAGCTGAATATGATTTTTTTAATTCTAGAAATAGGGGATGGAAAACTACCTCTACATCGCCACCTATTAGAAGGTGACTTCCCTATAAGTTGAAGAGACTCTGTCACCTAGTTTTAGCCCTATAGCTGAGTCTGGGGATGTGTTATATGTTCCCCAAGTGTGAGCACTGGAAGTTGCCACTGCACTGCATGAGCGGCGCTACTAAGTTGTCTGCCCATTGTAAAATTAGAACGGACAGACTACTTAGTACACCGCTCAATGCAGAGCAGACGAGTGTGGTGGCTCAGTTGTTAGCACTGCTGCTGAGCAGTGCTGGAGTTGTAGGTTCAAAGCTGGCCCACATCTGAATAGAATTTTTCCTGTTGTCTTTGTGTTTATTCTTGCTGTTGTTCGTCTTCTCTAATGTAGAACAGATAAGTTTAGTAGCTCAGTTGTTAGTGCTGCTGATGTGCAGTGCTAGAGTTGTAGGTTCAAATCTGGTTAAGGGCTCTTTCACACATGTCACAGTCACAGTATGGCTGAAAATCACATGAACAAGATGCAGCCTTGACCAAGTCATGGCTTTATCCCCTGTTCAGATGGCCTGGTGAGTATATGCTGAGCCCAGGATACTGTTAAGCAAGCGGAGATAGTTTAGCTCTGCTCCCCCTCTCCACCCATTACTGGCTGCCTGCAATGGAAGGCTGCAGGAGCTAGTTTTCTAAACTCCTGCCCCATCCCACCCCTACTCTTACCAACAATCGGCAAGGGGCGGAGAGGGGAGAGAGAGTTTAGCAGAGATGCTGCTAAACTACCTTCCTCCTCACTTTTTTGTCAGGTCCAGTAAGCTCCCTATTCCAGCCAGAAGATAGTATGCATCGCAAAAACGGCCATCTGAACTGAGGCATTGAAAACCAATGCCTCAGATGGGTAGTGTATATCGGCAGGCCATGAAAACAGGGCCGATATACGTTCATGTGAATGAAGCCTCAGGGCATTATCTTGTTGGAGTCTTTCAAAATCCATGCAGATGTTACTTTTAATTGGATTTGAACTGTAGACTCCAGCACTAAAAGGCAAAAGTGCCACTGGAGCACAGTTCTTCTAGGAAACTCCTCTCCTTTTATTTTCGTTATAAATGAGGTCAGGATGATCCGATCTGATTTTGCAAAAATTGGTACCATTTTGTTGCCTGGTTGATCATGATGAGCGATACTAATGGTGATGCCCCATGCAGACTCACTGCCACACCTATCAGCTTAGGGAGCCTTAAGAGTTCACAGTTTAGATGGACCATCAATAATTAAAAGGATTGTCCAGAATTAGAAAGACATGACTGTTTTCTTCCAAATACAGCACCATAGCTGCCCATGGGTTCTTCAATAATAATACATATTCATCTGATGGCTGCACTTAAAAGGAATTCTGCAACAGAAAACAAACAAAAGTGCAAACCAATCACATCCATGTCTGTGTCTTGTCATATGTATGTTATAAGTGTGTTTAAATATTCATGCCTCTTCAGATCTATTCCATTTTTAGCCTGACGAAGAGCCTGAGAGGTTCGCAAGCTCGCTATAACATCATGTATTTTTGTTAACCATTAAAAGGTATCATATCTACGAGATTACTTGGTTTCTCTTGCTGGGAACAATCACATTGTGCTCTACTGGCTAACATGGTACCAAACCTTTGTTTTCATTATATCCAATTACAATATATGCATAACTATGTGGTGCAAGGCAGATCCTTAAGGAACATACATCTCCAAATAAACATGTTACCTCTTTAGATCTCTTTCCCTTGTTCAGATATTACTTGAAATTACAGGGTCCCAATGCAAAATTTGTAGCAAACTGCCCCATGTACTATGTAACAAGCAACCTTTAGACCCAGGGCCTACCCTATTTCCCCAGAAATAAGACCTACCCTGAAAATAAGCCATACCCTGATTTTAGGGGATTTTCGGGGATGCATGAAATGTAAGCCCTACCTTGAAAATAAGCCCTAGCTGCATTACATAATTTAAAAAAAAAATAAAGGCATACTTACCTAGCAGGCTTGGCCCGGGTTCTCCTGCTGCTGTCTGAAGCTCTGCCGAGCATCTTGCAGTCCTCGTTCACCCACAGAAGATCCCTTCCTGGTTACAAGATTTATAAATTCCACCTCCAAGAAGCGATGGCTCTGATTGGTTCTCGAGTGCTGCTCAGCCAATCAGTGTTGCGCTTGATGAACCAATGCGATAGCTGTGATTGGTTCATCGGGCGCTGCATTGATTGGCTGAGCGGGATTTATGAATTGGCCAATCAGTGCTGCAGCTCAGCGCGTCGTAGCTCCAGAGAGCAGCGGGAGGCCCCGGCCGAGCCTGGTAGGTAAGTATAATAAGACACCCCCCTGAAAATAAGACCTAGTTCCTTGTTTGGGGCAAACATTAATATAAGACATGGTCTCATTTTTGGGGACACAGAAGATGCAATTGCTACTATTTGCCCTATGGAGATGTAATGTGGCCAGGTATATGAGCCCTAACAATTCTAGAACCTATTTCTTCTTTGGTTGAACACACCTGAAATTTTCTGACCTTACGAAGTATTGCATATAGCTATGAATATCTTCTCTGGCCTTAGATTCTTACTCGGTGGTAGATGTATCCCAGGGGAGTACATGCCATATCTCTAGTCCTAGTCAGCACAATGCATGAACATACTGTACCCTTGTACATATTTTGGCATACTCTGAATAGGGGGTGTTTGTGAAACACTGCTCCATATATTGGTCCCCTAGGTAGAGATATGGCAACCAACATGACGTCCATAAAGAATATCAAAGGATAATGATCACCCTGTTCCTGAATTCTTTGATGTTCAAGACAAAATTCACCAGTATCAAGATTAGACTTTTCTGCTGACGCGACCTTTATAGAAAATTGTAATGTTTGCTGTACGCTTGTAAAATGTGCATTCATTGTAGTCATAAACCAACGCTGTAAACCACATAGAAATTTCTGCATGAAATTGTGGCTTGAGAAATAAATGATATCGCTGTGTAGCATTATTGCCCTGCATCCACCGTTAGTCTAGAAAACCTCTATTTTTCTTCTAATCTTCCATTCGATGCTGTTTTCCATATAAATGCAAGGATCCCAGTGTGGCAATTTCAGTGTTTTTATTGATGATCTAGCAAAAGATAGGAAATTCCTTCGCTACATTGTTTCTGTTTTCATTTTGCTCCTTTGCTCATTTCAGCAATATGATTCATTTGACCTTGGATACTTTTGAATGTTCTTTCGCGGTTAAGATGCACTTTGAAGCCAAAATCACATCACAAGTCAATAAACCTTAATGTTCTATATATTTTCCTTTTACACACTTATTATAGGAAATTCTCTCTGTAGATTTCTGTGCTCATAATGCGTGTTTCTTTTTTATCACATGTGCAGCAGAATGTCTTTTTAGACTGTTGGAGGTTAAGAATATTTTTGGGGCATTGCTTTCCAACAAGATCTGTGTGTGCAGTATATGATTTATGTGCTTCCCTAATAATGTCTTGTATATAAATTATCTTAGATGGGTATTCTGGTGATGGGATATTTTTTCACTTTTTCACTAGAGATGAGCGAGCACCAAAATGCTCGGGTGCTCGTTACTCGAGTCGAACTTTCAGTGATGCTCGAGAGTTCGTTTCGAGTAACGAACCCCATTGAAGTCAATGGGCGACTCGAGCATTTTTGTATATGACTGGTGCTCCGCTAAGGTTTTCATTTGTGAAAATCTTAGCAAATCACCAAAGTCATGTAAAAAACACAGAAATGGATAGGGCAGGCGAGGAGCAAAATGCAGGGCTGCATTTTAGGCTCCGAGGTCTCACTATTAAGCCACAATAGTGGCAAGAGTGAGACCCCCCCCCCCCCCCCCCACTGTCAGCATAACGATCGTTCTCCTCTGCCACAGCTGTAACAGCTGTGGCAGAGAAGAACGATGTTAGCCCATTGAATTCAATGGAGCCGGCAATACAGTCGGCTCCATTGAAAGCAATGGGCTGCCGGCAAACGTGGGATGAATTTTCGGGAAGGGCTTAAAAGTATAAGCCCTTACCTGAAAAAGAAAGATTTTAGTGTAAAAAAGAATAAAAATGCAGGCATTCTCTTCAATGGAGCCGCTGCTGCTGCCGGCGACTCCATTGAAGACAATGGTCCATTGGCACACCTGAATTCTTTTTCAGGGAAGGGCTTTACATATAAGCCATTCCCTGGAAATGAATTAAAAGTGATTTAAAAAACAAAAAAAATAGATACTCACCTCCCTTCAGCTTCCGGGGCACAGCCGCGTCTTCTCCTGCTGTCCCCTGCACTGTGGTGCTGAACTGCTGTCATTCAGCTGAGAGCTGCGCTGAGCCAATCAGAGGCAACACTCACTCACCCATTCATGAATTCATGAATGGGTGTGAGTGAGATCTGCCTCTGATTGGCTCAGCGCTGAGCCAATCAGGGGCATGTCTGACTCACACCCCCTTCACATCCACTGCAGGCCGGCCGCGTTGAACTCCGTCTGCCGGGACAAGGTGAGTATATATATTTTTTTTATTTTTACACATTTCTGGATGAATTGCAGGGAAGGGCTTATATATTTAAGCCCTTCCCGACAATTCATCCCGCGATCGCCAGCAGCCCATTGCTTTCAATGGAGCCGGCTGTATTGCCAGCTCCATTGAATTCAATGGGCTAACATCGTTCTGCCGGGACAAGGTAAGTATATTTTTTTTATTATTTTTACACATTTCTGGATGAATTGCAGGGAAGGGCTTATATTTTTAAGCCCTTCCCGACAATTCATCCCGCGATCACCGGCAGCCCATTGCTTTTAATGGAGCCGGCTGTATTGCCGGCTCCATTGAATTCAATGGTCAGTGCTCGTTTAATCGAGACGAGTACCACGTGGTGCTCGTCTCGAGTAACGAGCATCTCGAGCACCCTAATACTCGAACGAGCATCAAGCTCGGACGAGTATGCTCGCTCATCTCTAGTTTTCACCCATCCACTGGATTGGTGGAAACTGACATATGGGTGGGGGTCCGATCACTGGAATTCCCAAGAATGCGAGGTCCTGCTTCCCATTTCTCCTTACTGCCAGCTCTGAGTGAGGAGGAGATTAAATGGGGAGGTAGTCATGCATGGGCAGTGCCACTCCATTCATTTTCAATGGGACTGCCGGAGATAGCTGAGTACAAAGCACTTGGTTATTTCTGTCAGCAGCATTGAAATGAATGGCTGCACATGCACAACCAGCTTTGCATTCAATGACATCACTGTGGATGGGAGAAGTTGTCCAGAAGTGAAGGGGGATGGGGATACAGGACCATTCATTCACAGGATTAGTAGGTGTCCCAGCAGTCACCTACCAATATATTAGTTATCACACATCCAGAAGATATTTTTTTGTGAACTTTTCTAAAAGTTTGGTTCAACTGGAAACTGAACCTCAAGTGACTTGTTTTGGCTGAACTGGAAGTTCACGAAAAAGATGGTTGTGGTCCTTCAATGGATGTACAGTAGCTCAGTGGTTAGCACTGTTGCCTTACAGTGCTCAGGTCCTTAATTCAATTCTGACCAAGGACAATATCTGCATGGAATTCTAAAACTCCATGCACATCTTGTCTTTGGTCAGATTTGAAGCTAGAGGTTTAGCATTAGGGCTCCCACCCACTAGCGTTTTTTTTCACTGCGAAATTCGCACGTTTTTTTTTTCTACAGGGGGTCTATGGGACTTGTAAAGCTAAAATCGCGATTGCGCAAAATCGCGATTTATTGCAAAATCGCGATTTTGCGCAATCGCGATTTTAGCTTTACAACTCCCATAGCCCAAAGACCCCTGCAGAAAAAAAAAAACGCTGCGAATTTCGCAGTAAAAAAACGCTAGTGGGTGGGAGCCCTTATACGGAAACAGTGCTAACCACTAGGCCGCCATGCTTCTTCCTTCTCTGGAGCCAAATACAATACCATGGGGCTGTTAAATAGTCCACACAGACCGATTCTGTCTTGTGTGAAAGATTCCTTAGGCTCCGTGAAGATAAGGAACACTCCCTGAAAAATAGTAAAACTGTGATATCCCTAGTCCAGAAACTGAAAGGCAGTGCATTAGCCTGAATACAGCATATCAATGTTTCCTGGAGTATTCCGATTCTTAATGCAATCTATCAGGGAATAAGTTTTAGGGCTTGTCTTGCAACAGGAAGAAGCAGTAGGCTAGCACTTTTAACACATACCTGATATCTGATGTATATTTATGTCATAACGGTGCAATGGCAGTTGCTGGCTGGGTTCCTCAGCCTACTCAACTGTAGCAGCTAGGATCAAAGATAACAATAGTCTCGTCCATTGAACACTTTAGCTGTAGGGGTCAGTGCTCCCTGTATCACCCAAGTGATGCAGGGTGCCAAACTGTTATCATGGCAGCTGGAAGCCTTCATGAAGACCTGGAAGCCAACCATCGTAGTGCTTCTATTAGGCCGTACTAAAGGCAAGGCTTCCTAGCAGGACATTGAGAAGAACACTAAATTGCAATACACAAGTATTGCATTGTACTGTACAAGTGATCAAGAGAATGCATTTGCAAGTTCTATTTGAGGACAGAGAAAATGGAAAAACAGGTTTAGTAAAAAAAAAATTAAATATATATTAAACATTCAAAAAAAACAACCTTTCCCATTTTTTAGGTTAAAAAATATAAACAGTAAAAAAAATAATTGGTATTACAGTGTCTTAAAAAATCTGAATTATAAATATTTAACATTATTTCTTCAATACAGTGAGCATGGCAATAAAAATACACAATGGCATAAATGTATTTTTTTGGACTCTCCATGACCCAAAAGAAATTGAAAAAAAAGTGATTGCAAAGTCATTAGAGATGAGCGAACGTACTCGTTTCGAGCACTTACGCACCCGAGTACCGCCATTTTCGAGTACTTCAGTACTCGGGTGAAAAGATTCGGGGGGCGCCGGGGGGCGGGGAGAGGCGTGGCGGTGCGGGGGTAGCAGCGGGGAACAGGGGGGAGCCCTCTCTCTCTCCCTCTCCCCCCCACTCCCCACTGCTACCCCCCGAGCCGCCACGGCGCCCCCCGAATTTTTTCGCCCGAGTACGGAAGTACTCGGAAATCGCGGTATTCGGGCGAAAAAGGGGCGTGGCCGAGCACGTTCGCTCATCTCTAAAAGTCATACAAAAAGTTATTCTGCAAAGAACAAGCCCTCACACAGCCCCATGGATGGAAACATAAAAAAGTGCTAAGAGTATGGGAGGTAAAGAAAATTCTAATTTAGAATCTAAGTTTTTTTATTTGTAATACTCATAAAACATAACAAAAACTGTTTCATTTTTGCATTATTGTAATCGTACTGAATATGATTACGAAAGTTGATGTAATTTTTATCACAGTGAACACGCTAAAAACACAAAACAAAAAAACAATGCTGGAAAAGCTTTTTTTTCCATATCACTCCGCAAGAAATGTTTTGGAAGTTTTTCAATTACAAATTGCAACTTGTCCGACACTTGATGGGAAGTAAAAAGGTTATAGCTCTTAAAATGCAAAGATGAGAAATGCCACCAAACAATATATCACAACTAGAGATGAGCGAGCACCAAAATGCTCGGGTGCTCGTTACTCGAGTCGAACTTTCAGTGATGCTCGAGAGTTCGTTTGGAGTAACGAACCCCATTGAAGTCAATGGGCGACTCGAGCATTTTTGTATATGACTGGTGCTCCGCTAAGGTTTTTATTTGTGAAAATCTTAGCAAATCGCCAGTCATGTAAAAAACACAGAAATGGATAGGGCAGGCAAGGAGCAACATGCAGGGCTGCATTTCGGGCTCTGAGGTCTCACTATTAAGCCACAATAGTGTGGCAGAGAAGAACGATGTTAGCCCATTGAATTCAATGGAGCCGACAATACAGCCGGCTCCATTGAAAGCAATGGGCTGCCGGCGAGCGCGGGATAAATTTTCGGGAAGGGCTTAAAAATATAAGCCCTTACCTGAAAATCATCCTAAAATGTGTAAAAATAAAAAAATAAAAATTATGTCAGCATTAAGATCGTTCTCCTCTGCCACAGCTGTAACAGCTGTGGCAGAGAAGAACGATGTTAGTCCATTGAATTCAATGGAGCCGGCAATACAGCCAGCTCCATTGAAAGCAATGGGCTGCCAGCGAGCGCGGGATGAATTTTCGTGAAGGGCTTAAAAATATAAGCCCTTACCTGAAAAAGAAAGATTTTTTGTGTAAAAAAGAATAAAAATGCAGGCATTCTCTTCAATGGAGCCGCTGCTGCCGGCGACTCCATTGAAGACAATGGTCCGCTGGCACACCTAAATTCTTTTTCAGGGAAGGGCTTTACATATAAGCCATTCCCTGGAAATGAATTAAAAGTGATTTAAAAAGCAAAAAAAATAGATACTCACCTCCCTTCAGCTGCCGGGGCACAGCTGCTTCTTCTCCTGCTGTCCCCTGCACTGTGGTGCTGAACTGCTGCCATTCAGCTGAGAGCTGCGCTGAGCCAATCAGAGGCAGCATTCTCTCACCCATTCATGAATTCATGAATGGGTGTGAGTGAGAGCTGCCTCTGATTGGTCAGGCTGTGACCAATCAGAGGCAGCTCATTCAGCAGGCGGGGATTTTAAATCCCCAGCTGCTGAATACTACAGAGAGCAGTTCAGGAGAACTGCCAGCTGGCCGCAGCTGATCTCCGTCTGCCGGGACCAGGTGAGTATATATATGTTTTTCTTTTTACATATTTCTGGATGAATTGCAGGGGAGGGCTTATATATTTAAGCCCTTCCCGAAAATTCATTGTGCGATCGCCGGCAGCCCGTTGCTTTTAATGGAGCCGGCTGTATTGCCGGCTCCATTGAATTCAATGGGCTAACATCGTTCTGCCGGGACAAGGTAAGTATATATTTTTTTTTACTTTTTACACATTTTAGGATGATTTTCAGGTAAGGGCTTATATTTTTAAGCCCTTCCCAAAAATTCATCCCGCACTAGCCGGCAGCCCATTGCTTTCAATGGAGCCGGCTGTATTGCCGGCTCCATTGAATTCAATGGTCAGTGCTCGTTTAATCGAGACGAGCACCGCGTGGTGCTCGTCTCGAGTAACGAGCATCTCGAGCACCCTAATACTCGAACGAGCATCAAGCTCGGATGAGTATGCTCGCTTATCTCTAATCACAACCAAAATCACAACAAAAGATATATATGGGACAAGACAGGGTAAAAAGTATGCAGCAGGGTGGAAATGTTAGAAAAAACCCAAGGCTGGAGATCTGTAGATGGAGACTATAGATACCAGTCTGCAGTGTGATCATGCCTACTGAGTGCTTGTTTAGGTTGGCATTGGCAGTGAGTTGTTTTCTTCTTTATAGTGATGGCTTAATGAGAAAAAATGCCACAAAAGATGCTCAGTGAGTGCTATGTAGTGAATAGAGAAAGCGGAAGTGCCACTTGCGCTATTCAAGCCAGCGATCATGTGATCGCCTGGTGCCCCCTGGTATGGCAGAGCTGCAGGGTCTTAGCAGAGACAGATCATCTCTGTCAGTGACTACTGTCACACTAGGGGGATGTTTCCCCCTGTAACTGGGGCTCCTTTGGATGTTGCTCCTATGGATGCTCCAGTTACAGTGGAAAGGTGTGAAAAAATGGGAGACGGATGTTAAAAAATATAGTTACAAAAATAAGTAAAACAAAATGATAAAATAAGAATATAAATATAAAGAAGAAAGCAACTCATCGCCAATGCCAACCTAAACAAGCATTTAGAAGGTATCATCACACTGCAGACTGGTGTCTACAGTCTTCATCTACAGATCTCCAAATGTACTCTGAAATGAAAACATAGAGCAAATAAACAAGTGAAGATGAATAAAAGCAATGGATTAACTTTGTTTCACCAAATTAAATCTAGATATTGACTCTTCACAGTAGCCTCCTCCAGCTGATATAACAGCTTTCAATCGAGACATTCTTTCTAGAACTGTATTCATATTTTGTTCTGAAATTTCTTCCCAACATTGTTGCAGAAGTTCCCACAAATGTGCTGCACTTGTAGGTTGCTTTGCTTTCACCCTTCTGTCCAGTTCATCTCAAACAAGCTCTATGGGGTTTAAGGCTACAGGCTTTGCAGGCCATTCTATTCTTTGAAGCCTACCAGCTTCTTCTTCTCTTCTTTGGTATTTTTTAGATAACCTGGAAGTATGTTTTGGATCATCATCAACCCCTGACCAACTAGGCATTTACAAGGGGGGTATTGCATGGCATATTGAAATGCTGTGGTATCCTGTTTTATTCTGTGTTTCAGTCACCTTGTGTAACTTGCCAAATATGGATCCAACAAATGAGCCCCAGACCATCATGCCTCCTCCTCCATGCGTGATGAATCAAAATTTGACACCTTTGATACATCAGTCTTCTTCTAGCTCACTGGAGGTGCATCTTGACACAGGCAAGTCTTTTTTTTTATTTTGGAATCTTAGCAGTCGCTAAGATTGATACTGATACTCTACCTGTCAAACTTCAAGATAGACAGCTTCCCTTCACAGTTGAAATGGAAACATTTTTATTTTTCGCTGCATTAAGCTGTGCTTTAAGATTTTGGGCTGTAAAGCACTGATCACAAAAACTGTTGACTCTCAAAAACTTGTCATCTTTCGTAGTGGCCTTTGGTCTGCCAGACCTCTTCCTGAAAGAGCTTCCTCAAGTTTGCAAGTGCTTTTTGATGGTACAAGAAATTCAACTGACTCACACTGTGTCTTTCTTGGCAATTTCTCTGTAGGACAGACCCACACATCTAAGGGTTATAATTGCATGTCTGTCTTCTTTGATTAATTGCCTTTTTCTTTCCATTATGTTAGCAATGTGCTCTGTGGAGCCCTGAACAGCAAAACTGTCCACATCCTGCCCTAGAAGATGTTAAAACCATAAATTCAGACTATTGTTACATTTCAGCTTAAAATTCCATAATATTTTTATATTTTAACTTCTTTTTGAACCTCTGAACCATTTTACATTATTTGCTGGCCTTGCACTGTGCTAATGTCAAAAATAACTTTGAGGTGTTCTAAAACTTTTGACTGGTAGTATAATTTCTATGTAATATAATGTCTGCGTGTGTCATATATGAACATTTTACTCATCCGGCTGCCTATCATATCAGAGAAAAGCCTTAAATGTGTTTGCCTGTATATGTAGCAGTCAGAGTAATTTGAACATTAAATCATTGTTACGACCCGCCTCTGGTAATACAGTCTGTTTATCTCAACATGCCCTTCTTCAAGCATATCCTAGATGTGTAAACATTTATCATGAGATCTAGCTTCAGATGGAAAACAGTATAAAAACACACACGATTGTTCTATTAGGCTGTGCATGGGCTTTTATCTGATATGATAATGTTCCGAGGCCATTCATAATGACTTTAATGATATAACTCAGAGTAAATATGGCTAAATTGGATAAGAGCATTGAATGGCTGGTTTGAGATGATTAGAGATGCACTTGCTTCAAAGTAATTTAATTATATACCTCAATCCTCTACCCCAAATAACATCCTGTATTAAGTAGCTGTTTCAGATAGAGGTATTCATATATACTGTGAAGGGGTCATCGTCATGCTGATAAGTGACAGCCCAGTCATGCTATATCAATAAATTTTTGTTAAATAACTTGTAAAGAAGTAATTGAAATAATACAATAGTTCACAAATGTAGAGCAAAAAAAATATATTTTATGAAAAACTAAGTAAAAAAAGAAAAGTAAGTAAAAATCAGAAAATGTTCACTAAAAATGGGGCTTGGCACCCATTGGCTGACACAAAAAGTTTTCCAGCAACTGATACGGGCATCGGGATTACAGAAAAGTATTCCCGGACACCAGGCTGTTGGGGCTTTTACGGAAAAGCTGAATTTCAAGGGGATTTCAAGCCCTGCGTCCAGAAAGCAATACTCTGCCGTCGACCAGGAGGGAGCAACAGCCTGCAGGAGCGCCGCAGAACGTCAGAAGAAGTAAGTAATGATTTTTATTCTTTGCTCCACTGTATTGCCGGCGTATAAGGTGACAGTTGGGGGGTCGTCTTATACGCCCCGTCGCCTTATACGCCGGTATATATTTTTATTGTAACACATTTCTGGATGAATTGCAGGGAAGGGCTTATATATTTAACCCCTTCCCGACAATTCATCCTGCGATCGCCGGCAGCCCATTGCTTTCAGTGGAACCTGCTGTATTGCCGGCTCCATTGAATTCAATGGGCAAACATCGTTCTTCTCTGCCACAGCTGTTACAGCTATGGCAGAGGAGAACGATCTTTACGCTGACAGTGCGGGGGGGGGCACTCTTGCCGCTATTGTGGCTTAATAGTGGGACCTGTGAACTTCAGATGCAGCCCAACATGTAGCCCCTCGCCTGCCCTATCCGTTGCTGTGTCGTTCCCATCACTTTGTTGAATTGCCCAGAGTTTCACAAACGAAAACCTTAGCGAGCATCGGTGATATACAAAAATGCTCGGGTCGCCCATTGACTTCAATGGGGTTCGTTACTCGAAACGAACCCTCGAGCATTGTGAAAATTTCGTCCCGAGTAACGAGCACCCGAGCATTTTGGTGCTCGCTCATCTCTACATTTTACCCAACACACAGATTTCAAATATGGAAAAAAATCTGCACCATATTGATACGATTTCCTATTAAAAGCAATGGGATTTGCAGCAGATTTGATGTCCAATCCTTTGTATATCCCATGTGAAATCCCATGCAAAAAAATGAAGAATGACCAGTTTGTAATTAATCCTTTTTTAACTTTTTTTTCACATTTTTATGGCGTATTGATTGGACTTTAAAATGCAACCAAAATAAAATTACTATCTATTTTTAATTAGTTTTTGTGTAGAGGAAAATGGGTAGAAATAATATAATATTCAAATGTTCTTTTTTTCCCATTTGCAATTCTCTGTAATAAACTTAAACCACACAAAATTATTCAAGATGTATACAGAATAAAAATCCCCTCATTTTCCTGTGTATCACAATCACAAAAACGTGTACTTTGTTTAGCCTATTGTACATCATTGGTGTAATGCGTAATGCAAAAATAAATAATTTATTCCTCCAAGAACATGCTACGTTTCGACCCTCATGGGGTCTTTCTCAAGCTTGAGAAAGACCCCATGAGGGTCGAAACGTAGCATGTTCTTGGAGGAATAAATTATTTATTTTTGCATTACGCCCTGGATGCTGCCACGAACCTTTTTGTGAGATACTGTGATATACTTTGGGGGGTCTTCTGAGGCTCTGACCCCCACATTGCTGGCGTGCACCCGTTGGACTTATTAGTCCCCTTTTCGGTTTGGTTTGAAGAACCCTGAGGTGTGCTGCGAGTTAAACCCGTGTGGATTGCATCATTGGTGTAATACCCACTAATATAAGTCCCCAAAGTTATTCTTGTGTGCTTCATGCCGTTAGCTGGCACTTTGTTTTGACATTTTGGAGAGATGATCATTTGACCTTCCTGTTACTTCAGTAGTATCAGACCAGAGGCATCATTTAGAGTTGCTGGACCCCAATGCAAACCCTGGTCTCCCCATATAGTGAAACTAGACCTTAGGAACCTCCTAAAGCTCCAGATCCTGAGTGAAACTGCACCTTCTTCACCCACTATAGTTACTCCCCCGAATTGGATTGAGAAAGTATTGTCCTAATCTCTTTAATAGCAGAGCGCTATATATTGAGATTTGCCATTAAAGTGCTGATTGTATATATCCAAAGAAGATCCATGGCAATCCATATAATGCTCAAACATTTGTAAGAATTAGCTATTTCACCCATGTGGTATTAATAATAGAGGGTACAGTACCAACCAGACATTTCGGTCCTCTTCAACCTTTCTTAATATGCATTAATGGGAGATGATGCAGTATAGAACTCTATTTTTCATTGCTTTATGATTCAGCTCTGATTCTTATGTGTTCATTGTAGGCACTTTCGTGGACACGCTGACCAATCTGTGGCTAGACAACCCCATCCACAGAAAATTGCAATGCTCTGTGTGTTCTGACACTTTTCTAGCATAGCTCTTTTGTGGGACCGGACCAAACAGACTAGCCTTCACTCCCTGTGTGCAACAATGAGCCTTGGGTGCACATGATTCTGTTGACAGTTTACTGGTTGTCCTTCCTTGGACCACTTTTGGTAGGTACCAACCACTGCATAATAGGAATACCCCACACGCCGACCATTTTGGAGAGTCTCTGACCCAGTCATCTAGCCATCAAACTTGCTCATAGTCTGACATGGCCCATTTTTCCTGTTTCCAACATCAACTTTAAGAAGTGACTGGTCACATTTGCTGCAGATGGGTTTCTCCTTCTTTTAGGGGAGTCTCTTTAGGAGAAGAGCTACTTTGCATACTTTTTCCCATGGAGCATTGCCTGAAAATAAGTCTCTGTATGCCAGCTACATCTCTTCAATGAGAAGCAGTACCCTCACAAATAGGTCTTTGGGAAAAAACATGTTAGGAAATATGCTTTTTTTCAGTTTATTGCTTGTATCAGAGATGTAAAACCATTTGCGAGCAAATGCACTGTGACGGAGAGCGCGGGATGCAATCTTTTCTAAGTAGAGGTGAAATGAAGAGATGATAAAGTTCATAAAGTCTTCTCTTATGCTGAAATTGAAGTTTGCTCTTGCTTTTCAATATATGTCATTCAAAAACTTAAACCTGACAACCTACATCTCCTTCCAGAGAACAGGGACTGTGCTGACAGTATGTTTCTGTGGAAGCTCAGCTGTCTTGTCATAAAGCTAAGCAGATACACATGAATCCTCTTCACTTTCTCTAACACAAAATATGACTGTGCTGAGTTCTTGTGGCACATAAATGAGAGATTTACCATCAAACTGTAAGTCCTATATTTAGCCATTAGTTTCTGTAAGTTCTGTATCCAGGAGCTTAAAAGGCTTTTCTTAACAGATACTTTTATGGTACGGTACATTCACAGAAGAGAAATGTCGGATAAGTGAGTTTTCCATATATTGGGCCCCCAACAATTTTGGGAGGGTTACCTGATCCCCATTTTGCCATGTAAAATGACTGCTAGTAAAGTTGAATACACAACAGTACACAGCAAGTCGTTCCTAGTTTTATAACATATGGGTATCTTGGGTATCTCGGAGTTGAGACACCCACCTGTCGGACATTTACATCATATCATGTGGATACATCATGAGTGTCTATCGAGGGATAGCTCTTTTAATGTGAGATTTCTGTATCAAATATAAGTGGAGTTTTTGGATAATAATATAGTTGGTATTACAGCCAAACTAACCTATAGAAAACCTTGGAAGAAGCCTATATTCAAATAGTGTAGAAAGAGAGAGACTTAAAGGGGCTCTAACTTTTCAGACAACTTATGCTCTTGTAATAGCTGGTGTGTATGTCATCAATTTTGTAATATACTTTCATTAAAAATGTTGTTGCTTTCCCACTGTAAATGCATGGAGAACATTGATTCATAGAGTGACCGAACGTCGGATGTGAGTGAACGGATAATCATCAAATCAAGACTGAAGTGGCAGCCACTCGGACTCTCCCTTCCAGCTCCTCTGTGATCCACTGCCTGTTAGGAGGCATTGAGCTTCTGTAGTTACTGGGATTGTCTTCACAGGCTGCTCCCGTGTATTTATAGGCTGAGAGATCTGCAGACACTGTAAACAGTCTTCCCATTCTCTTCCTCTCCTACTTTTAAAGCATGTGTGTGTGTGTGGACATTACTTGGGGTTTACTAACCATTTGGCCAGAATGTCTCTGAATGCCTGATTCATACAACCATCCTGGGAAAGCAGAACAGCGGGCATTAAGATACTGGCTCCCTTGTGATTGGACTAAACACGGCACAATGCAGCAAGGGAATTGAAGGATGGGAAGGAAAAGTGGATTGCAAACAGCAGGGCAGCAGAAAAAGTGGAGAAGATCATCTGAAGATCAGAACTTAAAAACGTGAAACCTGGTTCAAACAGCAGCAAATAATTTGGTAAAGAGAACTTGTTATCATTTTGAAAACCTGTTGACAACTCAAGTACGAGGTGAGCACAGTAACACACTGTATTGTCTGGCCCCAATTACTATCCTATTCAGATGACCATGCTTGAAAAGTCCAGTCGCAGAATTGTCTTGCCATTGTTTCCTCTAAAACTAGAGACAGTTCTCATAAATGAACAATACAGAGGTATTTCTGGATTTTAACAACAGCTTTTGTTTGTGAGATATTAGAAGTGGATATTAAAGGGGTTGTTAAAAATTTTTACATTATCAGTTTTTCACAGGATAGAGTATAAGTGTCTGATTGGTGGGTGTGTGACAACTTCAACCCTCACCGACCTTGAGAACGAGGGTACTGTGTGATTCTGTATGAATTGAATGTTGGTCAAACATGCCCGCTTCTTTCATCTCTATGAGACTGCTGAAGTTTACTGAGTGCTGCACTTGGCTTCTATTCAGCATTCTCCTAGAGATGAATGGAATGTCAACATGCATATTCAGCTGCATCTCTATTCACATGGGGGGCATAGGACCCTCAGTCTGTTGATTGGTGAGTGTCCCAGCAATCAGACACATATTTCCAAAAGTGCCATAAAACAGAACAGAATTCCTGTGCTCATAAGAGGACTTCTTATTTCATATATCCCCTTCCTTGATTAAAAAAGGGGAAACTTACTTTGAAGGGGAGGGGATGGAGTACACAGAAACACCATCCTGATAGTAACAAACAGAATTATAGTTTTTAAAAGGTTCAGGAAGGCAGGTCCTCAATGGTTCATCTTTAGAGATGAGCGAACGTACTCGGATAGGCACTACTCGTCCGAGTAATGTGCCTTATCCGAGTACCTCCCCGCTCGTGCTGAAAGGTTCGGGTGCCGGCACGGAGCGGGGAGCTGCAGGGGAGAGCGGGGAGGAACGGAGGGGAGATCTTTCTCTCCTTCTCTCCCGCCCGCTCTGCCCCGCTCCCCGCTGCGACTCACCTGTCAGCAGCGGCAGCTCCCGAACCTTTCAGCACGAGCGGGGAGGTACTCGGATAAGGCACATTACTTGGACGAGTAGTGCCTATCCGAGTACGTTCGCTCATCTCTATTCATCTTCCTTTTTTATTCCAAATAAGACATACAAGCAGGCAAAACATACAGCTGGCAACTCATTTCTGTGCTCTCAACAGCACCTTTCTTGGACGCCTAAGGCATAAGATGATCCAACTGGGACACGATGACCAGGACTACTTTATAACTGCTCTCTGCTCTGGTCAACAGCTCAGGATCCCGAAGAAGGGAACTCACTTATTAGGTCTGAATTCACTTATAGTGTAAATGAAAATGTTTTTTTCTATTCTAGACAACTCCTTTAAAAGTGATTGATGTCTTGCAGATGACCTAGACCCTAGAAGTAAACAATCCCCTGATAGGTTTTTAGCACATATGGTAGAAACATAGAGTAAAACTGTATCATAAACTTTGATTAACTTCTTTGATTTGAGAGTGTTAATTACACTTATGTTATCATCTGGTTTGTTTATCAGTACTCTCCAAAAACAAGCTCCAAGTCAGAATTTATGTCCTTGTAATTGACTTCAGAACATTATTAGTATGTATGCTGCTCGGATTTTTAATTCCAACCACAGCAACAACTCCGTCAAAACATGGGATTGTTCTCATTTGTAAATAATGCATCAACTCTGTTTTCTAAAGATATGTTTCGGAATCATTCCAGTGGGATGGTGCCATGAAATTGCGTGCACTTTATTAATGAATAAGGATAAAATGGAAAACATGATAATTAAAAGATAAGTACTGCAAGCCTAAAAAGATAACATCATTTAATTATACTTAAAGCAAAAATAATTAAATGATACAATAAAGTCTTTTCAAGATGTTGTTCCAATTACCCAAAGACGCCTAAAAGTAAATCAACAAGACATTACCTTCTGGAGGGGAGTCTTGGAATCCAAATCCTCAGAAACTTTATGGTATATTTAGAGCATGATGAATTAAAGAGCAGATTATGAGCGCTTGGATAATATCATTTTAAATGCTACAAGTGACAAAACCAAAGAATGCAGGAAAGTGAAGCATAAACTACAGTGGCATTATAGACTTTGAAATGTGTATTCAGTTGTATGTATAATTTTTCTAAGAAGTGCTTTTATTCTATAATTGTAAAGCTTAATTCAAAGCTTTTATTTATTATTCTAGCAAGCCAACTCTAAAAGATGTTGCAATACCAAACAATAGCCATTGTGCACAAACGTATTATCTGTAATTTTCTATAGAACTGCAGGTATACCCAAGTGAATATTAAAGGGCTTGTATTGTAAAAAAATAACATACTAAATAAATCAGTGTTTTCTTACGAACATGCTTTTTGGCTTTTTGTGTTTTTTTTAGTTTTTATGAGACTATACAGGTGAAAATGTGTTCGAGCTGTGGTGCTGGTGAAAGCTGTTGTGTATACCCTGGACAGCAAGAGTAACAAACAAAGAAGTCCTGAATCGTATAAGACCCGATATATCACTGGAAGGAAAGATGGCCCGGCTCAGACTCACGGATTTTGGCCATGTAATGCGAGCAGAGTTGGTAAAATGTATAATGCTTGGACAGATCATATCATAGTGAAATGACATGGTATTTAATGGTGTAAATACTCTTTAATGACCATAATTATTAATGCATTGGAATATATGAAATATATTGGTCCTCACAATGTTCTTGCACTTTCTGATATCTATGTACAGTATGCTCCTGCCCTAAAGTCTTGTTACTTTCTTGCTGGTTCTTCCCGAGGAGATTCAGTATCCCTATAAAGCTGTTTACATGGTATCCACGGTAGATAACTACATATCGCTGCTCTGAACTGGGAGGTCCAAAACAGATCTGCCCATAAACACATATTTCTGGATGATAATTAAAAGTCCTTGTCTAAACCTCCTAAAGGGGTTGTCCCACTTCTAAGATTGATTACCCATTCTCAAGATAGTACATCAGTAACTCATCGATGGATATAGTCCATTCATTTTAAAGGGATGCAGCCTGCAGAAGCACACCAAACCACTATGCAATGTACGGAGCTGTCTGCTTCTGGCAACAAAGTAGCTCTGTGTATTATAACAGTTGATTGGCATGGTCCTAGATGGTGGTGTCTCAATCTTGGCAATGAGACAACTAATTTAAGGTGTAGAAGATTGGTCTTCAGTGTAGACATTTAAATAAAGATCTAAAAACAAAAGGACAATAAATATAGTATCACATGTAGAGATGAGCGAGTATACTCGCTAAAGGCAATTGCTCGAGTGGGCAATTGCTCGAGATGAAAGGTTCGGGTGCCGGCATGTGGGAGCGGTGAGTAGCGGTAGTCAGCAGGAGGAAGTGGGGGGGAGAGATGGAGAGAGAGATCTCCCCTCCGTTCCGCCCCGCTCTCCCCCGCAGCTCCCCGCCCGCTGCCGGCACCCGAACTTTCAGTCTCGAGCGGGCAGATACTCGCTAAAGGCAATGCTCGCTCGAGCAATTGCCTTTAGCGAGTATACTCGCTCATCTCTAATTACATGCATAGACACAACACTATGAAAAGGCTAGGATAAATCCCGGCAGCTCTATAGTCCTAGAGCCCTTTGAATGATGATGCACACAAGAAGTCAAAATGAGGTTTTACTTTTAGCGTTGTCATCTGCTCAGGTGCCCAATTTGTCATCTGTGTTAGGACAAAGCTCAATATGTTGTGACAAGTACCTGAGAAAGATGCTGATCCAGTGTTGAAATGCGTTGCACTGTTCTCAAACCATTATATTTGATATATTGAGCTTTGTCTTAATACTGATGACAAATTGGGTGACTGAGCAGATGACAGAGCTGAAAGGAAAACTTCATTTTGACTTCTTCTATAAATACAGAGGCCTTCCAAAAGATAATGGGGAAATGTATCAGTATTGTCATAGGGTGTCTGAATTTAGCCAAACTTTGGTAATTATGGTTTGATTACTTACTGAGATATTCAATATTTGTTAAGTTTTGTTGTGGCAGACGTTTTTTTGATAAATTGCAAGCAAGAAGTGCAGCCATGTTGGTTGTCAGCTTTAAATTAGTGCTTTAGATGCTGATGATAAAATTGTCACTGGGTTATTGATGGGACATACCCCTGGAATGATAGTTTAGCATCAGTTTCAGGATGGCTAATTTAAATGGGCTTACAAGCTATTTTAACATTTGCTTTAAAAGCTGATAAATATATAAAAGGAATTAAAAAAAAAATAGTATGCACTTTTCAAATGTCCCGCCAATCCAGCATTGCTGCTTTGGTCCCCTCGGATATGGTTCTGGAAGCTCCTACAGTGGTCACATGTAGTTCATTGCTCACATGACAGCCAATTACTGTCCTCAGAAATCATGTGTGCATGAACAGTAGAAGACCACTGATGGCAGTGATTGGCTGCAACACCCATGTGAATGATGAACAGCATGTGACCACTGTAGGAGGTGATGGACCAGTGAGACAATCAAAAGCTCAATATCTTTTCTTTTTTTTACACTTATCAGCCCCCTGGGAAATTTTAAAATGTCTCAGAATACCCCTTTAACCCCTTGAGTGGCGGGTTTCCTACCACCCTGTCGTGTCCACCAGGGCAGGTTTTTTAAAATGGTCTAATCATTGAATTTCAATTAATTTTGCAGTTGCGTCTCAAGAGCCATAACTTTTTCATTTTTCCATTGACATGGCCATATGAGGGCTTGTTTTTTGCGGGACAAGTTGTGATTTTTTAAACAGGGGGGAGGAAAAAAAGAAATGGGGAAAAAGAAAAAAAGGGGCCATGTCATTAAGGGGTTAAATAATGTATTAACTTCCTTCTCTGGGTCATTATGACGCATGGATACCACATGTGTGATTGTATTTTAGATTTTTTTACAAAGTGAAGGGAGACAAGTGTTTTTATTATTTTTTTTATAATTTTTAAACTTTTTTTTTTTTTGTCCCTTTAGGGGACTTCCACAGGGACCCATCAGGACCCCTGATCACATTCCGGGGGTCCGATGGTGACAGCCCTTTACATGCTGCAGTGACAGCCCTTTACATGCTGCAGTCACATAGACTGCAGCATGTAAAGGGTTAACACAGCAGAGATCGGAGGTTTTCTTTGATCTCTGCTGTAAGAGCAGGTACCTAGCTGTCCTCTGACAGCCAAACACCAAGCTCTCCCTGCCACAGAGACCATCAGCTTGCTTCTGACAAGCCGATGGTCTCTGTCAGAACCTGTAACTCTCGGGGCCGCCGTGCCCGCACCACCGGTCCTGCCACCCGGGCTACAGGAGTGCGGCGTAGGGGAGCCCCGGTTCTGGTGATCTCCCCGGGCCGCTGTAAGACTGGTCGCCGCCGGGTTGCTAGGGAGGCAGCTGGTGCTTCTAGTCACTTGACTACCAGGCTGGCTTCCCTAGTAACGGTCTGTGCTGCAAGACTGGGGGCGTGCCCCCAGCACCTCCCTGATTAGCCCTGCTGCTGTCAGGCTCCCCGCCCCAATCAGCTTCTGGGGCGGGAGCACTGACAGCATTTAAATATGTGTGTTTTCCTGTCAGGCGTTGCCAGTGTTAGTTTGGTTCTCCAGCTGCACCCGCGTTTATCCTGACTGCTCTTGTGACCTCGGCTTTTCTGACACCTGCTTTTGGACTTGACTACGTTTTTGCCTGACCCCTCTGTACTGCGTACCCTCTTGTTGCCTACCCGGATTGTCTGACCATTCTACCGTTGTTTGTCTCAGTGTCTGTTTGTCTCCCGTGTCCCGCTTCCCTAGTGAGGGTAGGGACCGTCGCCCAGTTGTCGCCCTGGGGGTTAGCCCAGGGGGGCAAGTAGGCAGGGACAGGGGTTGCGGGATATCTCAGGGACCCCCATATCCCGGACACTGTCCTGACAGTAACACTGGCCGAACGAAGGTCAGACCCTTGCATCCGCCCGGCGACTTTGAGCCCCTCGATGGAGGCCGTGGCGGCTGTAGCGAACCAGGTCCAGGTCCTTACGACCCTTGCCCAGGACCTAACCGCCCGCTTGCAGCCACGGGAGCAAGTGGCAGCTGCAGGCCCCATGCAGCCCCCGTCCGCTCCAGGAACAATGTCAGAACCTCGAGCCACGCTTCCGGATTGCTTCTCCGGAGAGAGAGATCAGTTTTTTGCATTTAGGGAGAGCTGCAAGCTCTACTTTGATCTCCGCCCCCACTCCTCTGGTACTGAATACCAGAAAGTGGGAATCGTAATTACCCGCCTGAGGGGAGAGCCCCAAAATTGGGCTTTCTCGCTACCAGCTGGCTCTCCAGCCCGACTATCCCTTGACGCCTTTTTTTCCGCCCTGGGTCAAATTTATGACGAACCCGACCGGGCGGGCTACGCAGTCTCCAAACTTCTGGCCCTGCGCCAGGGTTGTAAGATGGCGGAGGACTACTGTTCCCAATTTCGTCAACATTGTACGGAATCCCGGTGGAACGATGCCGCCCTAAAAGACTTATTTTTGACCGGCCTGTCTGAGGGTCTCAAGGACCTACTTGTGGCCCACCCAGAGCCTAGAACTCTGGAGCAAGCCATGTCGCTGGCTATTCGAGCCGACCGACGTTTGAGGGCCAGACACGCCGCTCGGACCACCCCACTCCCCACGTCTACTTCTTCGACTGACCCGACCTTTCACCCTCCCACCACCGAGGCCATGGAGCTGGGAGCCATGACCCCCAAGCAACGACGGGAACACCGCCTGAAGAAGAACCTCTGCTTCTACTGTGGGGAGCCGGGTCACCGCATTGCTACCTGCGCTAAGAAGCCAC
This sequence comes from Eleutherodactylus coqui, assembly GCF_035609145.1. Classification (NCBI taxonomy): domain Eukaryota; kingdom Metazoa; phylum Chordata; class Amphibia; order Anura; family Eleutherodactylidae; genus Eleutherodactylus; species Eleutherodactylus coqui. The sequence continues at coordinate 71,603,816 of NC_089837.1, read as the reverse complement.
GGCAGGAAGAACTCCCGCTCCTAGGCAGTTGTCGGGGGGACTGTCTAGGAGCCAAGGTACTCCCTGTGTTGTCCAAGATGTTAGTGCCTTGCACCCTAGAATTTCATGCTTTCCACCGTACGGGGCAAGCCTTTGTTGATTCTGGGGCTGCGGCTAATTTCGTTAACTTTAATTTCGTTGCTCAACTGTCCGGAGTTTTGTTACGTTTAGAGACTCCGATTCTGGTTTCAGGAGTGGACTCCACTCCATTGCAAGCAGGGGTGGTTAATCTGGTTACCCCTGAAGTAAGGTTTACGATAGGAGCCTTACACGTGGAAACCTGCACCTTTCTAGTGATGAGAGATTTGTCTGTGGACGTCGTCCTAGGCCTCCCCTGGCTCCGGGAGCACAACCCGGTAGTAAATTGGGACACGTTGGAACTGGTAAGGTGGGGTCCCCGCTGTGTCAACCACCTTTGTGCGGTGAAGGTGGGAATCTCCACCTGCGAGGGGAGCCCCCTACCAGAATACCTCTCCGAGTTTTCTGACGTGTTCTCCAAACAATTATCTGAAGCTCTGCCCCCTCATAGGGAATGGGACTGTAAAATAGACTTGATTCCTGGGGCCAAACTTCCTAAGGGCCGCATTTATAACGTTACGGTCCCAGAGAGAGAATCCATGAGGGACTACATCCACGACAGTCTGGCCAAGGGGCACATCCGGCCCTCAGAATCCCCGGTGGGTGCCGGGTTTTTCTTCGTTGAGAAGAAGGATGGGGGTCTCCGGCCCTGTATTGACTATAGAGAGCTAAATAAAATCACAGTCCGAAACCAGTATGCTCTTCCACTCATTCCTGACCTCCTCAACCAGGTCGCTGGTGCCCGATGGTTTTCCAAACTTGATCTCAGGGGAGCATACAACCTCATCCGCATTCGGGAAGGGGATGAGTGGAAAACCGCCTTCAATACGCCCCTCGGGCATTTTGAATACCTAGTTATGCCTTTTGGATTGTGTAACGCCCCCGCCATTTTTCAGGGGTACATGAACTCAGTGTTTCAGGATATCATGGGGGTGTTCGTGGTTGTATATCTAGACGACATTTTGATTTTTTCCTCCGACTTGCCGAGTCACCATACTCACGTTCAGACTGTGCTAGCTCGACTCAGACATAACAAGCTGTTTGCTAAACTCGAGAAATGTGTTTTCGGGGTACAAAAGATATCATTTTTGGGGTATATCATCACGCCATGCGACTTCCAGATGGATCCTGAAAAGGTGAAGGCCATCACGGAGTGGGCCCAGCCAGGGTCGTTGAAAGCCCTTCAACGCTTCCTCGGCTTCGCCAACTACTATCGCAAATTCATTAAAGACTTCTCCGTGGTGGCTAAACCTCTAACGGACCTCACCAGAAAGGGGGCAGATGTGAGGACCTGGTCTTCTGAGGCTCTGAGGGCCTTCGATACCCTAAAGGCGGCGTTCTCTTCTGCACCTGTCCTAGTACAACCGGATCTGTCCAGCCCTTTTGTGGTGGAGGTAGATGCCTCTGAGTTTGGTGTGGGAGCGGTACTGTCCCAAGGTCCCTCCACTCTCACCAACCTTAGACCGTGTGCCTATTTTTCTAGGAAGTTTTCTTCCACCGAACGGAACTATGATATAGGCAACCGGGAATTGCTGGCGATTAAGTGGGCTTTCGAAGAGTGGAGGCATTTTTTGGAAGGAGCCCATCACCAGATCACGGTACTCACAGACCATAAGAACCTCACCTATCTAGATTCCGCTAAGAGGTTAAATGCTCGGCAAGCCCGCTGGGCCTTGTTTTTCTCTCGGTTCAATTTTATTGTTACCTATAGACCCGGTTCTAAGAATGTCAAGGCTGATGCCCTGTCTAGGAGTTTTGGTTCTCCGGAACCTTCCGAGCCGGAGCCTGAGAACATTCTCTCCCCTGGGGTGGTCCTCGCTGCTGTCTCCTCCGACCTTTCACCTCTCATTCACGCCGCTCAACAATCTGCTCCTGAAGCCCTTCCGGAAGGTAAATTATTTGTCCCGTTGTCACTGAGATTGAAAGTGTTAGAGGAGACACATGCTTCAGTCCTAGCTGGACACCCCGGCATCAGGGGTACTCTGGAGTTAGCGGCCAGACTCTATTGGTGGCCGCACATGGCCAAGGATGTACGGGTATTTGTGTCCGCGTGCCCGGTTTGCGCAAGGGGGAAGAATCTCAGGAGACGTCCTGAGGGGCCTCTTCTGCCCTTGCCCATTCCGTCCAGGCCATGGTCCCATTTGTCCATGGATTTTATTACTGATCTGCCATCCTCGCTGGGGAATACGGTCATTTGGGTAATAGTTGACCGTTTCTCTAAAATGTCTCATTTTGTTCCGCTTGGCAAGTTGCCTAACGCCAAACTTTTGTCTGAGATGTTCATCAAGGAGATTGTTCGGTTACATGGGATCCCCGAGGATATTGTGTCAGATAGAGGGGTTCAGTTCGTCGCTCGCTTCTGGCGAGCCTTCTGTAAAAATCTAAACGTTAATTTGTCCTTTTCCTCCGCTTTCCATCCCGAGAGTAACGGACAAACGGAACGGATGAATCAAGAACTTATCCAGTATCTGCGACTGTTTGTCTCTGATAACCAGTATCAGTGGGCCAACTACTTACCTCTCGCCGAATTTGCTATTAACAACCATGGTAACTCGTCGACCCAACTATCACCTTTTTTTTGTAACTATGGGTTTCATCCCCGGTTCTCGCTTTCCACTCCTTTTGTCTCGAACAATCCGGCCGCTGACATATCCGCTGAAGAACTGTGCACAGTTTGGGCCCAGGTTCGTAAGAACCTTCAGGGTTCCCAAGAGAAACTGCGTAAATACGCAAATAAAAGACGTACTATCTCTGCACCTTTTGTGGTCGGGGAGCAGGTTTTATTATCATCCAAGAATCTGAGACTTAAGGTTCCCTCCCTGAAACTTGCTCCCCGGTTCATTGGCCCATTTACGGTTTCTCAGGTTATCAACCCGGTGTCATATAAGTTGGCACTTCCTGACCCCTGGAAGGTCCACAAGGTTTTTCACAAGAACTTGCTTAAGAAGTATGTGACTCCAGTTCTCCCCACCCAGAACCCGCCTCCTCCCTCTCTGGTACAGGGGGAACTGGAGTATGAAGTAGAAAGGCTTGTGGATGCCCGACGGGTTAGAGGTGGGCTGCAGTACCTGGTCCACTGGAGAGGATTTGGCCCTGAGGATAGGACGTGGGTCCCTGCCAGGGACGTTCATGCGCCACGCCTAGTCCAGTCATTCCACAGGGCTTTCCCGCTTAAGCCCGCACCGGGCCATGGGGGTCCGGTGTCCCCCCGTAGAAGGGGGGGTACTGTCAGAACCTGTAACTCTCGGGGCCGCCGTGCCCGCACCACCGGTCCTGCCACCCGGGCTACAGGAGTGCGGCGTAGGGGAGCCCCGGTTCTGGTGATCTCCCCGGGCCGCTGTAAGACTGGTCGCCGCCGGGTTGCTAGGGAGGCAGCTGGTGCTTCTAGTCACTTGACTACCAGGCTGGCTTCCCTAGTAACGGTCTGTGCTGCAAGACTGGGGGCGTGCCCCCAGCACCTCCCTGATTAGCCCTGCTGCTGTCAGGCTCCCCGCCCCAATCAGCTTCTGGGGCGGGAGCACTGACAGCATTTAAATATGTGTGTTTTCCTGTCAGGCGTTGCCAGTGTTAGTTTGGTTCTCCAGCTGCACCCGCGTTTATCCTGACTGCTCTTGTGACCTCGGCTTTTCTGACACCTGCTTTTGGACTTGACTACGTTTTTGCCTGACCCCTCTGTACTGCGTACCCTCTTGTTGCCTACCCGGATTGTCTGACCATTCTACCGTTGTTTGTCTCAGTGTCTGTTTGTCTCCCGTGTCCCGCTTCCCTAGTGAGGGTAGGGACCGTCGCCCAGTTGTCGCCCTGGGGGTTAGCCCAGGGGGGCAAGTAGGCAGGGACAGGGGTTGCGGGATATCTCAGGGACCCCCATATCCCGGACACTGTCCTGACAGTCTCTATGGCAACCTGTAAACAAAGCAGGAGGTTGCCGACATATCGGCAATATCTTCTGCTGGTTTTTCAAAGCCCTTGCTTTGTTCTCTGTGGGTCTGTGCAGGCAGAGCACAATGCTACAGCTTGTGGCATTGTGCTCTGCAGCTCCCATAGTGATACATAGCCCGGAAATCTTCCGGGCTATGTCACTATGAGCAGTGGAGCTCGTCCCGGAAAATTTCCGGGCGTGCCACTCAAGGGGTTAATGTATACTTACCATTATAAACTTTCTTCAAGAAGAAGGTAGAAAGCAGGGTATATATTTGTGTGTAGGTCAGGCCCTCTTTTACAAGGCCGTGCTTCCTTTTTACATGGCATAGTGTTATGCCCCATACTATAAAGCTCCCTTTTTTGGCCCCTATAGTAATTGTGACTCCTTTGCTGGGAAGTGGTTTCCAGGGTCTTTAAATAGTTCTTTATAAAGTGACTGAAACCTGTAAAATTTTTTAAAAAATGACACTATACTCATCTCTTTTGCTCTACCCACCAGCCTGGTCGCCATTCTGCCAACGTCCATCAGACCTTGTGACCACTACGGCCAAATTATGGCCTCAGCACTTGTACTGTTGAGCCCAATGATTGTCTACAGTGGTCGCATGGTCAGAGGGTACGTGATCACATTTCCTAGAAGACTGGTGAGATGGAAACCGCAGCAATGAGGGGAGCAAAAGAGGTGAGTATAGTGTCATTTTATATTTAACAGCATTCAGGCACATTTTCAATAAAGTCTAAAGCTGCTGGACAAAGACTCTCTTCTTTGCACCACTCTCTTTATCCTCTGCCTAGAAGATGTGCCAATTCTTCTTGGAGTGTGGAAGGTCTCCTTTTCTTCTTTTTTGGCAGATTCTCAGATGTTTATACCAGTTAGCAAGCATGCTTTAAAGGGGTCTTTCAGGGAGTGCCGCCTGTCAGTGCCAAGAAGCAGTGGGGTCGGAGTGGAAGCTATTGCTCCGACCTCTGTGCAGCTCCCATTGATTTCAATGAGAGCTGTGCCTGTAATTATGAGCCCTGGCCACTACACAAGGTTCAGAGCAGTGGCTCCTGCTCCGACCCTGATGTATCCTTGCACTAATAGCTGGAGCTGCATGGAAAACCCCTTTTGTAAAAAACGGCAGCTTCAAATCAATAGATAATGGATAGAGTAATACCAGTGTCTCTATGTTGCATCAATATACTTGCATAGAGCAACAATAAAGTTGGGTGGAATTGATCCCCATTTCATACAGTACGTCCCAAGTCCTCCATCTCCTTGGAGCAATGATATATCTGAATGGGAGCAAATTTGGTTGGTTTGCAAAGAAGTTGTGTACAAAGACATTTTTTATCAAGAGTATCATCATTTGCTTAGTTTTTGATTTTACATGAAATGGAACAATAGAAAAAATACAGTAGTTGCCATAGTGCAAAAAGCCTTTTAAAAATGGGTTGTCTCAATTTAATACACATTTTCCACACACTATGGCTGCAGTAGTGCGGAATCCTACTCTATTAATCCCAGCAGAGAGAAATGAACCCAACCAGGCTGCCTATTTCATTGATATCTATTCATTTGAATAACCTCAATATTGTGTTACAGTTCTGTATGTAGTC
>NC_089837.1:69755679-69830679 GCF_035609145.1 Eleutherodactylus coqui | reverse complement strand
TAAATCTTTCATCGTTTTCATTATGCCCCATATCAATATAGTGTTAACATACTGGCAAGTTCAATCTTTTTTTGAGGATAGTATACCTATGGTGGTTAATTCTGGTCTTAAAGTCCCATGTGGTTTCTCCAACATAAAGCAGATGGCATGGACATTAAAGTACATACACAACCCATTCTGAGTCACAAGTCAAATAATGTTTAATCCTATGTTCAAGGCCTGTATTTGGATGTTGAAACACACACGTAGCACTTTATGTGTGGGACATTGGGAGCGATTGTATATTTATTTAAATGTGAAATTCTCATATGGTGTTTTATCGGATATATGTATTTTCAATATGCTTTTTTGATACTGACTGATGTTAATTAATGTATCCTGCAAACTTGTATATGTTATGATGCATTTCCTGCACTTTGTATGGCTGAAAAAAGTTTCAGTGGGCAGGCTGAAACGTCGCACTGGGTGAATAAAAATGATGTCTTTAACCCCTTGGTACAGTTACATCCTTGGGATTCAGGGTTTGTATGGAACAGACTGGGGAGCATGAACACTGATTGCAGCTGTTAATCCTTTAAATGTTGACACCTTCAAACGCAGTTCTAACAGCCGCATTTAAATGCCCCGATCGGTATTCCGGGGTTCATAACAACCTCTTGCAATGATATCACAAGGTGCCATCTGGTTGCCATGGCTGATTGGATCTTCTCAAGGGCCCCAGGGCTGCCATGGCTGATTGTCTATTAAGCCATGCCTATGGAGAGGCTTGATAGACTGCCTGTTAGAACGCGGTATAATGCACTACTGTGGTATTGCATTAATCTATGAGTTATCAATGACCAAAAAAAAAAGTAAAAATGAGTTTTAAAAAGTTTGAATCATTATTTGAAAAAAATGAAAGGTATTAGAAGTTAAAAACAAAAACATTTTCCCATATTTGTAATAAAAATTTCAAAACAAAAAACAGAAACATATTTGGTATCACTGTGTCCATTCTATTAAAGTGATCTATTATTTATCCTACATGATAAGTGTCGTCAAAAAAACCCCAAAAAACACAATGCTAGAATTGTGCTTTTTTGGTCACTCCGTCTCCAAGAAAAAAAAGTGATCAAAAACTATATGTATTCCACAAAAAATGAGCCCTTGCACAACTATATCGACACAAAAAGTAAAAAAAAATAATGACTACTAGAAAATAATTAGTTTTTTCCAAAGATATTCTTTTATTTTTTAAAAGGAGTACGGCAAAAAACTTATATACATTTGGTATCGTAGTAATCATACTGAACCGTAGATTAAAGATATCATGTCATAAAAGTAAGACCCCCCACTACCCCCAAAAAAAAAAAGATGGTGGAATTAAATTTTTTTTCCATTTCACTCCACTTAGAATTTTTTAATGCTTTTTAGTTTATTATATGGTACATTAAATAGTACCATTGAAAAATATAACTTGTCCCACAAAAAAGCAAGCTTTTGGACAGCTATGTTGATGGATACGTAATAGAGTTATAACTTCTTGAAAGTGGGAAGGAAAAATGAAAATGCAAAAAAGGCCCCATTATTAGGGAGTTAAAGAAAAGTAGCCCAGAAGTGGGGGAGCAACGTGACAGGGAAGAGGGGACGGAGACAAAGGGTTAAGAAAATTGAGGTGGCTAGGGTTAGGACATCCTGCAGCGTTCTGTAGGGTGACCCAGGACACATGGCATATGACTAGGAGGTGGGGTGGCAAGATTCTGGCTTGTCACGGCGGCATTTACCACGTTCCCTCCCAGAAGGATGCAAGCAGCCAAGGCCAGGGCAGCAATGAGCCTCTTTGGACACCCCCGGCATGGGGATGCCCAATAAACATTAGGACTAGAGATGAGCGAGTATACTCGCCAAGGCTAACTACTCGAGTGAGTAGTGCCTTAGCTGAGTATCCTCCCACTCGTCTGTAAAGATTCAGGGGCCAGCGGGAGATCAGGGGCCGCTTCCCCCCTGCTCACCACCGCAACTCACCTGTCACCCACACCGGCAGCCGAATCTTTACAGGCGAGCGGGAGGATACTTGGCTAAGGCACTACCCGCTCGAGTAGTTAGCCTTAGCGAGTATACTCGCTCATCTCTAATTAGGACAGGTGAAGGGGTTGTGACGGGTGATGCCACAGTTCTGACACCCACCAGCATGAATATCAGCAGGGAAATAACTGAGCCACAGACAGTCATATAGTACCTCATGTCCCTTGGAATGGTCAGGGCCTGGAAATAACTTTACTTGGTAACAGCTCCAATGATATAAGGCAAAACGGACAGTAATCCACGTGCAGGTAGAATCAGGAATATATGCAGACAAACTTGAAGACGAGTACCTCCACACAGCGATCCCAGACTTCAGGACGCCTGTGTGTGTGACAATTGTAGATGAATACCTCCTCCCAGCGGTCCCAGGCTTCCGGACGCTTGGGCGTGAACAGTTGAGAAGGAGAGTACCTCTGCACTAGGCCTTGCATAGGAAAAACTTAGGACTGGCTCATGCTCTCTCTCTCTTTCTGTGGCTCACTCACTGATCATGCTGATCCTTGCACTCGGGAAATCTCCCCTTCTCCATCTTCAACATGTGAGGGCTGAAGGTGCCCCCATGTGCCTCTCAGATGGAAGCCCAGAGTGAAGAACAACCTTTTCCCGCTCTCAAGCACTCCCATTTATAGCCTCACTCATACCACGTGACAGGATAGAATTGATACATTTACAGACAGTCAGCTCACACTTTGCAGTCATTAACCTCTCATTTGCTGTAGCTGTGCAATACACATAACAGAATGACAAGACAGTTTTGCACATAGCATCTACATAAGACATACATGTATGACATTATGGAGGGGGCCAGGAAAGCATGTACTGGGCCACTACAGTTCCCCCCTACCTAAAAATAAGCCGACCCCGGCGCCTCCAAAACAGAGTGTAAGAATCTGAAGTCAGGTCATCTTCAGAGTGTGAATTCCAATTAATTTGAGAGGCCTCTGCACAGTCACGGCAAAACCTATAAACACATCTCCTACACCTTGTTACCCATGTGAAGGATTAACCCACTCTAGGTGTATTGAGACTACAAGAAGTGTCATTTCTATGTATGTTTTTTTGTTTATGACAGCGTGTAAGGAATATAACTTGCAAGTACATTTGAAAATTCTACTAGGCTGAACGGAATTCAGGGACACTGGTATTGCTATGTAGCACATTCATGACTCTTCTCTCCTAAAGAACTGATACAAGTGGAATGACCATCACTTTTGCTATTGAGGATGAAACACACTGTGACCACCACAAAAGTTAGAAAGGGCGACTGGCAGGAAAAACAAGAGATGAGTGGAATGACCATCACTCTGCCTGAAACAAGTAAATCAATGGCGCAATCAGTAGCTTAAGTTAATACCACTGTCCAAGATTGAGGAAAGGTGAAAGAAAGGCCCCACCTGCTGGCACAGACCAGACGGACAGCTAGCACTGAGATGTGACATGGGGGACACAGGAACCTCCAGCCATAGACATAAATCATGCATACCATACACATGGCTTCATGCACACGGTGGCATATCTAAGCTAAACATTTTTAAATTAACATCTATATATTTTTTTCACTTTGGATATGAATATATTACCTTTAAGACTAAGCATAAAATTTACTTTACTGAGAGCAGAGAAATGAGCATGATTACGTAACTTCCAACTGCACATTACTTAAACGTTGCATAACAACAATAAGAACAATGAACTTTTCAATATGCAATATTAGCATAAACTATGAAAAGGCAAAAAAATGTAAAGTCCTTTTTCTTAAGGGGCTTAACTGGAGATCAGGTACAATGTATCTTACGTAAAGAGTCTCTAATATGCATAAAGTCCAGTTTAAGGGAAATGAAAATTGTTAGCAGGTAACAACACTCTGCCAACCCGGGAACATCTCACTTCCCCCGCTGTCAAAATCTGACACTGAGATGACAAATGGGGATCTGGTACTTACTGGAACCTCCACCACAGACCCTTCTGACTGGCTGCATCACAGACTTGGGTCACTTTCTTCGTTCCCATCTGATATTGCCAAACTGGCGGTGGACGGGGAGACTTGAGTGGAGCTTCTGCTGGAGGATGAACTGTCCACTGCGGTAATGTGAGATGTGGCGGGTCTCCTTAGAGGTGGTCGCACTGGATCCATCCTGCTCAGATGGAGGTTTGTCAAAGTCTAGCGTAAGGAGTCTTCAGCGGCAAGTAACTCCTCCCACTGGGGGTTGCTGAAAGTCACTTTGATGGGGGGGTCCTCCCCCCTACTTTGCGCCTGACCATGGCGCGGTCCTTTTGGTGTCACCAATCTGGCAGGAAAGTTTTGGCGGGAGTGAGCTGGAGAAAGCATTAAAGTTTGGGCGCCATTTTGGATAGTCCCAGGCGGAATGTGCAGTTCAAAGATTTGTAAATTATTTGAGCATTTTTTCTTTTTGGGTAGTACCTCTGCATCATTGCAGGCATGACAGTGTGGCAGAAAAGATTCAATCCTGTTCCTAGTGACACCAAAAAGAAGCAGGGTCTTGCAGCATCCCGTAGGGTAACGCCGGACGCATGGCATACACTGAGGAGCTAGGAGGGCAAGATGCTGGCTTGATTCCCTCCTATCTGACCTTATTAAGCTAATATGTTGAAGACGTTTCTCACGAGCAATTCATTACTTTGTCACAGCAGAGGGTGGATAAGTCTTGGTAAGAGAATAGAGGGCATAATCATAGGTATAAAGGAGGGGATAAGTTTTGGTAAAAGGATAGAGGGGACCATAAGTATGAAGAGGGGGGATAAGTCTTGGTAAGAGGATAGAGGGGACCATCAGTATGAAGGGGGGGGGGGGGATAAGTCTTGGTTAGAGGATAGAGGAAACCATCATAGGTATAAAAGGGGGGGATTAGTTTTGGTAAGAGGATAGAGGGTACCATCATTGGTATGGTGAGCCTCAGTTGACTGTACAGTTTAAAGATGTCCCTATTCAAACCCCACAATTCAATACTCAGAGCTCATAATTTAAGCCCCAATGTTGAAGTCCCGGACACCATAATACAGACCCCATACAAGACCCCAATATTCAGACCTTAGATCATACCCCAAACCAGACCCATAATTCAGATTCATAAATTCAGACCCCAGATTAGACTGGCTTACTCACCTCTCATCATTGCCAGCTACTCTTCTGCAGGCCAATGCTCCTCCTCTGCTTATGGCGCTGCCGCACATGATGTTCTGACAATGGTCTTATGAAACAAATATTGCAGTAAAGCTTGCAAACAGTTTTATAGAGTGACGGCATTACCTTACAACTATTCTCCAACCAAATAAATTGCCTCTAATATAAAATGTCTTCTTTCCTTTCTTTCCTTTTAATTGCTACTCTGTCTACATACATATGTAAACAACAGCAACCAAGTATTGCTTCATATAGTATCATGGCTAGCTTTAGCTATTTGTGACCATGAGCTTGGTTCTGGGACTGTACAGAATTTATGTTATGAGCTTGGTTCTGGCATTGTACCTATGTTCAGAGATTGTTTTATCCCGCATTTATGTTATTAGCTTTGTTCTGGTGCTGTATTTATGTTAAGAGTTTTGTTTTGGCATGGTATCTAAGTACTGGTATTGCATTTCTGTACTGAGGTTGGTTTGTGCTGTATTTATGTTATTAGCTTTGTTCTGGTGCTGTATTTATGTTAAGAGTTTTGTTTTGGCATGGTATCTAAGTACTGGTATTGCATTTCTGTACTGAGGTTGGTTTGTGCTGTATTTATGTTATGAGCTTTGTTCTGGTACAGTATTTATTCAATGTGCCATTCTGGTGTGGATATGCTGCTATCTTGCTTCTTTCTGCACAAGCAGAATATAAGCAGACTGCAATATATATAGTTTTTTTCTTATGAAGGTGGGCGCCTAAAACATTCTGCACAGCGTGCCATCCAATCTACGGCTGTCACTGAACAGTATTACTTGTACCGCACAGTATCAGAGCACATTGGACTACAGTATATCTAGTCACATCATCCAGGAAGCTTCACTATATATATATATAGATATATATGCCGTTGTGTCTAGACTTTGCCTATGTCAGTATATAATTACATTTTCCTTTTTCCTGCTGTGATATCCTTCTGTGACACGAGACATCCTGATTTTTGTGTTATTTAATTGAAATTGTGTAACGACTTTGAAGATTGATGCTCCGCACAGCTCCACAGTTTATCACTCAGGGCTCCTAGATGTAGCGTTACCCGCTAGACTTCCTATTCTGCGAGGAAGCACTCATGCCGGGGTGGCTTCACAATTTCACTCACTTTCCTGTACAATGAACGTGTGCTGAGGCTTCATTCATGAAGTGAGATGGAAGGTTGAAATAATTAGCAATGATTCATTTCAACAGGAAACGGGATATCAATGTACATAATTAATGGATGTTGTGTGTGGAAAGGATGCTCTTAGAGAAAGGATTTCCTCGGGGTCAACACTCATTTTTATTTTTTGCTCTTCAAGTCCCATATATTTGGTTGTAAATTGATGGTGAAGACTGACATGTTCTATGTTTAGAGGAGAGGGGGCCTAACTATCAAAATGGTCTTTTCATTGATGTGCTGGGTTCATCAACCAAGGCAGAAAGATCTGATGTAACTTCCCCCCCAACTTGTTTGTTGGCCATTAAAACAACGTCTGGCTTGATATGAAGGACATATCAAGATACCTTGGAACCACTTTGCCTTGATTAAACAATTTGCCTTCAGACTGCTGCCACGGGGCAAATAGTTGGTTCTCATGGCACTTGCCTAGTGAACGGTTCCCTATGTACACCTACAGCACATGCACCAGGAACATTCCCAGCTTACAAATGTAACGTGACTATTGGCTCATTCACACAGGCGTAGACAAATTCGATTCGTAAAGCGCGCATCATTTTCACCGTGTGTGTATGTGCGTGTTATAGGCGTTTTAGCTGCCTATGTGCAGTTTTTTATGTCTGTGTTGCATGTATGTGTCAAGATTTTTTTCAGGCACGCAAAGGCAAAATGCAAGAAGGACCAAATTATCTTAAATTTAGTCACAACCCACAGAAAACAGCATGCAAAAAAATAATAATAGATAGATATTACTGTAGAGAGATAGATATTAGATATATATGAGATAAATAGATATGGGATGGACAGATAGATATTAGAGATAGATACTACTGTAGAGAGATATATATTAGATATATATGAGATAGATATAAGATAGATAGATAGATAGATAGATATTACTGTAGAGAGATAGATATTAGATATACTGTATATGAGATAGATAGATATGAGATAGACAGATAGATAGATAGATAGATAGATAGATATGAGAGATAGATACTACTGTAGAGAGATAGATATTAGATATATATGAGATAAATATTAGATAGATAGATAAAGCGCTGCGGAATAAGTTGGCGCTATACAAATAAAGATTATTATTATTTATTATATGAGATAGATACTGTAAAGAGATAGATATGAAATAGATAGATACATAGATACTGTAGAGAGATAGATATTAGATAGATAAATAGATATGAGATAGATATGAAATAGATAGATATATAAATAGATATGAGATAGATAGATAGATAGATAGATAGATATGAGAGATTGATACTACTGTAGATAGTTAGATGGAAAGATAGATATAAGATAGATAGATAAATAGATAGATATGAGGGAGATAGATAGATATGAAATATATAGATAGATAGATAGATATGAGATAGATAGAAGATAGATAGATAGATAGATATGGGATAGACAGATAGATAGATATGAGAGATAGATACTACTGTAGAGAGATAGATATTAGATAGAGAGATAGATAGATAAAGCGCTGCGGAATACGTTGGCGCTATACAAATAAAGATTATTATTATTTATTATATGAGATAGATACTGTAAAGAGATAGATATGAGATAGATATGAAATAGATAGATACATAGATACTGTAGAGAGATAGATATTAGATAGATAAATAGATATGAGATAGATATGAATTAGATAGATATATAAATAGGTATGAGATAGATAGATAGATATGAGAGATTGATGCTACTGTAGATAGTTAGATGGAAAGACAGATATGAGATAGATAGATAAATAGATAGATATGAGGTAGATAGATAGATATGAAATATATATATATATATATAGATAGATATGAGATAGATAGAAGATAGATAGATGATAGATAGATAGATATATAGTAGAGATGAGCGAACGTACTCGTCCGAGCTTGATGCTCGGGCGAATATTAGCGTGTTCGGGATGCTCGTTACTCGTAATGAGTACCACGCGATGTTCCGGTTACTTTCAGTTTCCTCTCTGAGACGTTAGCGTGCTTTTCTGGCCAATTGAAAGACAGGGAAGGCATTACAACTTCCTCCTGTGTTGTTCCAGCCCTATACCACCCCCCTGCTGTGAGTGGCTGGGGAGATCAGATGTCACCGGAGTATAAAAATCGGCCCCTCCCGCGGCTCGCCTCAGATGCCTTGTGAGTTAGCTGAGGGAAAGTCCAGTTGTGTTGGAGTTGCTGTAGGGAGAGTGTTTGTAGTGAGTGTAGGCTTCAAGAACCCCAACGGTCCTTCTTAGGGCCACATCTACCCGTGGGCAGGCTGCTGTTAGCAGTGTATATATATATATTTTTTTTTCAAAATCGGCTGTGCAGAGCATTGCACCCTGTATTAGGGACAGAAGTGGTGGTTAGGCAGGGAGAGTGTTAGGAGTGAGTGTAGGCTTCAAGAACCCCAACGGTCCTTTCTAGGGCCACATTTAACCATGTGGAGTACTGTGCAGGCTGCTGTTAGCTGTGTTGCATATTTTTTTTTCTTCTCAAAATCGGCTGTGCAGAGCATTGCACCCTGCATTAATACTACAGGGACAGAATTGATTAGGCAGGGCCAGAAGACATATATTATTCATTGAATAGACGCAGTGGGCCTTTCCTTTTTAAAAAAAGGGAAAAAAGTATATTTGGCCTGCCTCTGACAGTCCTCGGGGCTCTGGATACGTGTGTGCTGCGTGGAGAACGTAAAAAAATCAGACGCAACCAGCTACGTTTTACAGCAGGCTTGCGCCACTTTCTTTCCTGCCTGTGAAATTCCTTTTACAGCTGTAGTTAATAACTCTGCAACACTAAAGTTCTGTGACACATTTGCAGGGGCACAACACAGTTATTAAACTTATTATTCATTGAATAGACGCAGTGGGCCTTTCCTTTTAAAAAAAAGGGAAAAAAGTATATTTGGCCTGCAGGCTTGCGCCAATTTATTTCCTGTCTGGGAAATCAAATCACTGGTAATACAGCATGCTGAGGGGTAGGGGTAGGCCTAGAGGACGTGGACGCGGCCGAGGACGCGGAGGGCCAAGTGAGGGTGTGGGCACAGGCCGAACTCCTGATCCAGGTGTATCGCAGCCGACTGCTGCACGATTACGAGAGAGGCACGTTTCTGGCGTACCGACATTCATCACACAATTCATGGGTCCACGCGGGAGACCTTTATTAGAAAATGAGCAGTGTGAGCAGGTCCTGTCGTGGATGGCAGAAAGTGCTTCGAGCAACCTATCGTCCACCCACAGTTCTGCGCCGTCCACTGCTGCAAATCCGAATCCTCTGTCTGCTGCTCCTCCTTCCTCCCAGCCTCCTCACTCCACTACAATGACACATGCTCAGGAGCAGGAAGACTCCCAGGAACTGTTCTCGGGCCCCTGCTCAGATTGGGCAGCAGCGGTTCCTCTCCCACCAGAGGAGTTTATCGTCACTGATGCCCAACCATTAGAAAGTTCCCGGGGTCCGGGGGATGAGGCTGGGGACTTCCGGCAACTGTCTCAAGACCTTTCAGTGGGTGAGGAGGACGATGACAATGAGACACAGTTGTCTATCGGTGAGGTAGTAGTAAGGGCAGTAAGTCCGAGGGAGGAGCGCACAGAGGATTCGGAGGAAGAGCAGCAGGACGATGAGGTGACTGACCCCACCTGGTTTGCAACGCCTACTGAGGACAGGTCTTCAGAGGGGGAGGCAAGGGCAGCAGCAGGGCAGGTTGCAAGAGGCAGTGCGGTGGCCAGGGGTAGAGGCAGGGCCAGACCGAATAATCCACCAACTGTTTCCCAAAGCGCACCCTCGCGCCATGCTACCCTGCAGAGGCCAAGGTGCTCTAAGGTCTGGCAGTTTTTCATAGAGACACCTGACGACCGACGAACAGTGGTGTGCAACCTTTGTCGCGCCAAGATCAGCCGGGGAGCCACCACCAACAGCCTCACCACCACCAGCATGCGCAGACATATGATGGCCAAGCACCCCACAAGGTGGGACGAAGGCGGTTCACCGCCTCCGGTTTGCACCGCTGCCTCTCCCCCTGTGCCCCAACCTGCCACTGAGATCCAACCCCCCTCTGAGGACACAGGCACTACCGTCTCCTGGCCTGCACCCACACCCTCACCTCCGCTGTCCTCGGCCCAATCCAGCAATGTGTCGCACCGCACCGTCCAGCCATCGCTAGCGTAAGTGTTTGAGCGCAAGCGCAAGTACGCCGCCACGCACCCGCGCGCTCAAGCGTTAACCGTCCAGATAGCCAAATTTATCAGCCTTGAGATGCTGCCGTATAGGGTTGTGGAAACGGAGTCCTTCAAAAGTATGATGGCGGCGGCGGCCCCGCGCTACTCAGTTCCCAGTCGCCACTACTTTTCCTGATTTGCCGTCCCAGCCCTGCACGACCACGTCTCCCGCAACATTGTACGCGCCCTCACCAACGCAGTTACTGCCAAGGTCCACTTAACAACGGACACGTGGACAAGCACAGGCGGGCAGGGCCACTACATCTCCCTGACGGCACATTGGGTGAATTTAGTGGAGGCTGGGACAGAGTCAGAGCCTGGGACCGCTCACGTCCTACCCACCCCCAGAATTGCGGGCCCCAGCTCGGTGGTGGTATCTGCGGCGGTGTATGCTTCCTCCACTAAACCACCCTCCTCCTCCTCCAACGCAACCTCTGTCTCGCAATCAAGATGTGTCAGCAGCAGCAGGGCGTCGCCAGCAGTCGGTGTCGCGCGTCGTGGCAGCACAGCGGTGGGCAAGCGTCAGCAGGCCGTGCTGAAACTACTCAGCTTAGGAGATAAGAGGCACACGGCCCACGAACTGCTGCAGGGTCTGACAGAGCAGACCGACCGCTGGCTTGCGCCGCTGAGCCTCCAACCGGGCATGGTCGTGTGTGACAACGGCCGTAACCTGGTGGCGGCTCTGCAGCTCGGCAGCCTCACGCACGTGCCATGCCTGGCCCACGTCTTTAATTTGGTGGTACAGCGCTTTCTGAAAAGCTACCCACGCTTGTCAGACCTGCTCGTAAAGGTGCGCCGGCTCTGCGCACATTTCCGCAAGTCCCACACGGACGCTGCCACCCTGCGGACCCTGCAACATCGCTTTACTCTGCCTGTGCACCGACTGCTGTGCGACGTGCCCACACGGTGGAACTCTACGCTCCACATGTTGGCCAGGCTCTATGAGCAGCATAGAGCTATAGTGGAATACCAACTCCAACATGGGCGGCGCAGTGGGAGTCAGCCTCCTCAATTATTTTCAGAAGAGTGGGCCTGGTTGGCAGACATCTGCCAGGTCCTTCGAAACTTTGAGCAGTCTACCCAGGTGGTGAGCGGCGATGCTGCAATCATTAGCGTCACCATTCCTCTGCTATGCATCTTGAGAAGTTCCCTGCAAAGCATAAAGGCAGCCGCTTTGCGCTCGGAAACAGAGCCGGGGGAAGACAGTATGTCGCTGGATAGTCAGAGCACCCTCATGTCTATATTTCAGCGCGTTCAGGAGGAGGAGGAGGAGCATGAGGAGGATGAGGAGGAGGGGGAAGAGACAGCTTGGCCCACTGCTGACGGTACCCATGCTGCTTGCCTGTCATCATTTCAGCGTGTATGGCCTGAGGAGGAGGAGGAGGAGGAGGAGGATCCTGAAAGTGATCTTCCTAGTGAAGACAGCCATGTGTTGCGTACAGGTACCCTGGCACACATGGCTGACTTCATGTTAGGATGCCTCTCTCGTGACCCTCGCGTCACACGCATTCTGGCCACTACGGATTACTGGGTGTACACACTGCTCGACCCACGCTATAAGGAGAACCTTCCCACTCTCATTCCCGAAGAGGAAAGGGGTTTGAGAGTGTTGCTATACCACAGGACCCTTGCGGACAAGCTGATGGTAAAATTTCCACCCGACAGCGCTAGTGGCAGAAGGCGCAGTTCCGAGGGCCAGGTAGCAGGGGAGGTGCGGAGATCGAGCAGCATGTACAGCCCAGGCAGTGCAACAGTCTTTAAGGGCCTGGACAGCTTTATGGCTCCCCAGCAAGACTGTGTCACCGCTCCCCAGTCAAGGCTGAGTCGGCGGGAGCACTGTAAAAGGATGGTGAGGGAGTACGTAGCCGATCGCACGACCGTCCTCCGTGACGCCTCTGCCACCTACAACTACTGGGTGTGAAAGCTGGACACGTGGCCTGAACTAGCGCTGTATGCCCTGGAGGTGCTTGCTTGTGCTGCGGCTAGCGTCTTGTCGGAGAGGGTGTTTAGTGCGGCTGGGGGAATCATCACAGATAAGCGTACCCGCCTGTCAACCGACAGTGCCGACAGGCTAACACTCATCAAGATGAACAAAGCCTGGATTTCCCCAGACTTCTCTTCTCCACCAGCGGACAGCAGCGATACCTAAGCAATACGTAGGCTGCACCCGCGGATGGAAGCATCGTTCTCTCTCACCATCCAAAACGGGGACATTTCTGCTTCATCAATCTGTGTATAATATTCCTCCTCCTCCTCCTCCTGCTCCTCCTCCTGAAACCTCACGTAATCACGCTGAACGGGCAATTTTTCTTAGGGCCACAAGGCTCACTCACATAATTTTTCTAAAAAATTTTTATACGTTTCAATGCTCTTAAAAGCGTTGGAACTTTAACTTGAAACAATTTTTCGTTAAACTGGGCTGCCTCCAGGCCTAGTTACCACTTAAGCCACATTAACCAAAGCGATTAATGGGTTTCACCTGCCATCTTGGTTGGGCATGGCCAATTTTTACTGAGGTACATTAGTACTGTTGGTACACCAATTTTTTTGGGCACTCACCTACAGTGTAATCATAGCAATTTCTATGTTCTTCGCCTGCACTCATGGTACAGAAAGGTGTGTGGGGTTGGCCTACACTTTAGCTACATAAATGTAACTTGGGCCTTGGCTATACTGCAGCTACTGAAATGGAACGAAGACTGCGCTCCCACTATACTGCTGCTTCGGAATTGTTACTGGGGCCTGTCTTGAGTGCTTCTATTACTGAAATGGAACGAAGACTGCTCTCCCACTATACTGCTGCTTCGGAATTGTTACTGGGGCCTGTCTTGAGTGCTACTATTACTGAAATGGAACGAAGACTGCGCTCCCACTATACTGCTGCTTCGGAATTGTTACTGGGGCCTGTCTTGAGTGCTACTATTACTGAAATGGAACTAATACTGTGCTCCCCCTATAATGCTGCTAGTGATATGTTAGTGGGGCCTGTCCTAATGCTACGGCTGAAATGTTACTAATTATGGGCTCTGCCTATACCGCTGCTAATGGTATGTCTCTGGGGTGTGGAAACAGAGGCTTCCCAAAGACATGATGGTGGCGAGGCCATTTCCCACCAACGCTGTTACTGTTAAGGTGCATATAACCACGGACACGTGGAGAGGACACGTAGTGCCTCAAAAACATCCCCCGCCACGGCCCACTTAATCCTGGCCACATTCCGAAAACCAACAAAATAAAACCGCGCTACTAGGTCCGCAGTCACCACCACATTACCACCAACGCGGTTACTGTTAAGGTACATATTACCAGTCTGACTGGGGCATGCAGTGTGGGCTGAAGCCCACCTGCATTAAGCACGACATTACTACCTCAGCTCTGTTGGGCAATGCAATGGGATATTTTTATGTACAGCCGGTGGGTTCCAGGGAGCCACCCATGCTGTAGGTGCACACGGAGTTTAACCTACATGTGTCCACTTGTAAAGAACCCCAGTCTGACTGGGGCATGCAGTGTGGGCCGAAGCCCACCTGCATTAAGCACGACATTACTACCTCAGCTGTGTTGGGCAATGCAATGGGATATTTTTATGTACCGCTGGTGGCTTCCTGGCACCCACCCATGCTGTGGGTCCACAGGGACTTCACAATAGGGAGTTGTACCTGCCTGTGTCTATGAATTAAAAAGCCAGGTCTGACTGGGGCATGCAGACACCTTGACAGAATGAATAGTGTGTGGCACATAGGTTCCCCATTGCTATGCCCACGTGTGCAGCTCCTGATGGCGGTGGCACAGGATTATATTTCTCATCGCTTCTGTACAGCATTGTGGGCTATCGCCCCACCCCTTTTAAAGAGGGTCGCTGCCTAGCCATGCCAACCCTCTGCAGTGTGTGCCTGCAGTTCCTCCTCATGGCAGACGCACTTATAAATAGACATGAGGGTGGTGTGGCATGAGGGCAGCTGAAGGCTGCGCAGGGACAGTTTGGTGTGCGCTGTGGACACTGCGTCGTGCGGGGGGGGGGGGGGGGGAGGGTTGGGCAGCATGTAACCCAGGAGAAGTGGCAGCAGAGTGTCATGCAGGCAGTGATTGTGCTTTGTTGGAGGTAGTGTGGTGCTTAGCTAAGGTATGCCATGCTAATGAGGGCTTTTCAGAAGTAAAAGTTGTTGGGAGGGGGGGGGGCCCACTCTTGCCGCTATTGTGGCTTAATAGTGGGACCTGTGAACTTGAGATGCAGCCCAACATGTAGCCCCTCGCCTGCCCTATCCGTTGCTGTGTCGTTCCCATCACTTTCTTGAATTGCCCAGATTTTCACACATGGAAACCTTAACGAGCATCGGCGAAATACAAAAATGCTCGGGTCGCCCATTGACTTCAATGGGGTTCGTTATTCGAAACGAACCCTCGAGCATCGCGGGAATTTCGTCCCGAGTAACGAGCACCCGAGCATTTTGGTGCTCGCTCATCTCTAATATATAGATAGATATGGGATAGACAGATAGATAGATATGAGAGATAGATACTACTGTAGAGAGATAGATATTAGATAGAGAGATAGATAGATAAAGCGCTGCGGAATACGTTGGCGCTATACAAATAAAGATTATTATTATTTATTATATGAGATAGATACTGTAAATAGATAAATATGAGATAGATATGAAATAGATAGATACATAGATACTGTAGAGAGATAGATATTAGATAGATAAATAGATATGAGATAGATATGAAATAGATAGATATATAAATAGATATGAGATAGATAGATAGATAGATAGATAGATAGATAGATAGACAGATAGATATGAGATGGATAGATAGATAGATAGATAGATAGATATGAGAGATTGATACTACTGTAGATAGATGGAAAGATAGATATGAGATAGATAGATAAATAGATAGATATGAGGTAGATAGATATGAAATATATATATTGATAGATAGATATGAGATAAATAGAAGATAGATAGATGATAGATAGATAGATAGATAGATAGATAGATAGATAGATAGATAGATATGGGATAGACAGATAGATAGATATGAGAGATAGATACTACTGTAGAGAGATAGATATTAGATAGAGAGATAGATAGATAAAGCGCTGCGGAATACGTTGGCGCTATACAAATAAAGATTATTATTATTATTTATTAAATGAGATAGATACTGTAGAGAGATAGATATGAAAGAGATAGATATGAGATAGATAGATAAATAGATATGAGATAGATTGATTGATTGATTGATTGATATGAGAGATAGATACTACTGCAGATAGTTAGATAGAAAGATAGATTTGAGATAGATAGATAGAGATGAAATAGATAGATAGATAGATATGAGATAGATAGATATGAGATAGATAGATAGATAGATAGATAGATAGATAGATAGATAGATAGATAGATAGATAGATAGATAGATATGGGAGAGATAGATAGATAGATGTGAGATAGATAGATATGAGATAGATAGATATGAGATACATAGATTGATTGACAGTTTTTGACTGGTTATTATTACTTTGTTGTGTTTTACTTTTTGTTATTTTGAGTTATTTAATTCTGCCCATCTCCACGAACACTGAACCCCTGCAGGTTAGTGACAGGTTGAGGTATATAATTCATTCATCCTCTAGGTGGCATAGTTTGCTATATATTGAAAAACTAAATTGAGCTCAAGGTGAAAGTGCCAAAAAGATCACTTGATGAAAATCTATTTGGAATTGATAACACATAAAGGAAAATGGTGCAAAACGCCTTAAAGATAATTGACAAGGATGATTAAATTCCAAAGATGCGCCTAATGTTTGCGAAAATTGAAACTGGAGACTATAGGGCATTTCTGCGATTTGATAAGTTTTACAAAATGAACATAAAGCTGCTTCTGATCATAAAATAAATCACTTACCAACTTCCGTGCATTAAAACAGATTTGTAAAATTTATGATTGCCTACAAATCGGATTTAAAGGAGTTTTCCTACCTTAGACATAAACAGGTAATACGTGCACATCCTGTCTTTAGGGACCTATGTATCCAGAGAATAGGGGTCCCCTAATCACTGTTCTGCCAGGCCGAGCATCTGACCGCAAATAAATAGAGAGTTGGTTAGGCATGGAGTGGGTTTTTTGCACTTAAGTGTATGTGAGTTATTGAAACAGGCCAGCTTGGCAGTTTTTGTAAATTTCATAGACTTCAGTGGTGAACAAGGCTGGTGGAAGTTTAAGAACGAGGGCTGCCTACTATACATTTCTCGTTGGGTGTCCCTAAACAGTGTGTTTTGGGAGCTACTCCGCTTCATGTGGGAATGGGGTTAGGTGAATATTAAGATGTTTTTATTTTTGTAGGCACAAGCTGGGCATTATTTTTGAATGGGAGGACCATTAGAAATAGGTTCAAGGGAAAAAACTGTTACTGTATGGGAGCACTATTAGTGCTACTTCTGGGGGACACAGGGTAAAGTTGCCTTGTCGGGATGCAAAGGCGGCTTATTACTATGAGGCGCAAGGGTAAATTCTTGTATTTTGCTGGACAGGTTGTATTTTTAATGGCTTTAATATATATATTGAATAACTTTTATTATTTTTAATGTGTATGGGTATGAAGGGGGAACCAATTTGTGGTGGGCACATTTCTCAGGAGAGGAGGGCACTATTACTGTGGGGCACAGAAGAGGCACATTTACATTGTAGTGGGAACAAGGGAGGATTATCATTGTATGGCGTTACTATTACTTTGTGTGCCACAGAAGGGGGCAGTGTTGTGTGGATCAAAAGGGTAGGGGACACTTAGAAACTTAGAAGGGCATTAGGAGTAGCAGCAGGATGGGGAATTTGTGTGCAGCAATGAGTCTTGGTTGGAAGAAATCTTCATGGATGTCTGGGCTGGATAGAGAAGAAAAGGGAAATGTGGATGTACTACAATCAGAGAACACATCATTGAAATCACTTTTGATGATGTAGAGCTGATATCTGACCATTATGTGATGACTGCATTATTAAAGTTATACCAAGTTGTGCTGCTGTATCTAAGCCTCTTATAAAAGTTGTCCTATAAATATGATGCCTCCAATATGTAATTTTTTGGGGGCAGGCAACACATATGTTTTGTGTGCTTGATCTTTTAAGGCCCTAGCAACACCTATAGTGCTACAGCTCCTTAAGTCTAAGGATTGGGGGTGACTCTGGTAGTTGGACCTCTTACAGCAGCCCCTATGCACACGCATCAGTTATACCTATGATGCAGCTCCAATTCTATTTATTGCACCTACTAAGTTCCAGGACCTTTTGGGATGGGGCCAAATATCCTTTTCACTGCTCTTTCCTTACACTCCTTGCCGGTAGTGATGTCATTTGGTGCAGTAGCTAAAGTCTTGAAGCTGGTTTGAGTAGCAGAGCCACTTACCTTCAGTGGAGGGGTGAGTGCCAATCCCTCTACCCTCTTAAGCTGGGCTAACATAGGTGGATTCCAATTTCAGGATACGCATTTGGCGTGTACGCAGAGGACCCACGGCAAAACGCAGGCATTGAAAGGCATGTACGTTCGCCTTTTCGTTCAGACTCAAATTCCTTATCCCACGAGTGGAATAAAAATTGCAGTATGCTCTATTTCACCCCGGACGTCCTCCATTGAAGTCATGCCAAATCCAGTCCGGTCTGACACGTTCATAAGATTGTTCATGCCCATGCACTTTTATTGCTAAATACAGCATAAGGCCCTTATTCACACAAGCAGAGGTCCTGCTGAGAATGTTGATTTTTCTGGTTGCCTCAAAGGATATGATCCACAGACAAATAGCCATTTGCTCGTTTGTTGGCTGATTGCTGTTCTATTAACCCCTGGACAATGATCATATGCATACTCGTTCCACAGAATAATGGATAACTTTATGATCGGCATGGGTCCCACCACTGGTACCCTCACCAATCCTAAGAACAGGGACCCAGTTGGTCACCCAGTGAATGGAGTGACTCCATTCATGTCGATGATAGCGCCAAAAATTACTGAGTTCAAGCGCTTGAACAATCAATGAAGTGAATGGAGCAGCGGCGCGCTTGCGTGACCTCTGCCCCATTCACACGGAGACCAACAAGACCCCCATTTTTGGGGTCAGTGGGAGTCCCAGCAGAGGTTAGGGGAGAACTCTATCACTTTGTACAACCCCTTTAAAGAACTAAGACTAAGTATATCTATATGCAGAAGGCAGGATTTTTTCGGGTCCTCTATTTAATAAATCTCCCGAATAACACTACACTCAGCCTGATAAGATAAGATAAGATAGTTTTAATCAAAGGTTATCTGTATATTCTATCGTATAGATATAAAAAAATCGCACACTTCCTTGGTGCCTTCCGCAACTTTTAAAGGGGACTATAGAACATCATCCCCATACAACAGACTATTTTATATACCAGTATAACATGTGACTGTGCATCTACTTGACCTGTTGACATGGCTGTTCCCCTATGTCCCCCACCCAACTTTACTGCAGCCTTGCAATCTATTAGACTATCTCTGGTATGTGTTAAGGAGATGAATGGAAGTAAAGCCGAGGGTAGGGACAGGGCGTTGATACTTTAACATACCCCAGAGATAACGAGCCCACCCTTTGTGTTTTAATGACCAACTCAGGATGAAGCTAAACCACTAAAACAGGGAACCAGCTGTTGCTCCAAGTTGTGTTTATGTATGATAGAGGTCATAACTCTGGCTGATCTGACATTACAAGAGACTACTTCCAGAAGCTGGCAATGTCCTGTCTGTACTTCTGAATTATTGCCCATTCAGGTGACTGTGAGAAAGAAGTAATGTCTGCAAAGTGCTTACTGCTTTAGTACCAAAACACTTGAGGATTGACACAAGTGGTTTAAAATGTGCAAACACAGGAAACCTGCTGGAGATGGCAGAGCTATAAAGAGGACCTGGTGTAATGTCAGCGGGGCTAGGTGCCTCAGATCTGCAGTCCTGGCCCTACAGGCTCCATTCTCTTTTTTTATATATTCACCTCCCTTAGGCTCTTCTTAGGTCTGACTTCCAGCGCTGTCAAGGTGTCAAGCAGGCAGTCTCCAATTCTCACTGTCAATGAGTGACATCATACAGTCATTGAAATCCAACGTCAGCCATTGACAGTGAATGGGGGACATCCCACTTAAAGGGGTTGTCTCACGAAAGCAAGTGGGGTTATACACTTCTGTATGGCCATATTAATGCACTTTGTAATATACATCGTGCATTAAATATGAGCCATACAGAAGTTATTCACTTACCTGCTCCGTTGTTGGCGTCCCCGTCTCCATGGCTCCGTCTAATTTCGGGGTCTTCTTGCTTTTTTAGACGCGCTTGCGCAGAAGGGTCTTCTCCTTCTGGTCGGTCCGGGCACGAGCGGCGTTCTGGCCCCACCCCCTTCTACGCGTCATCGCGTAGCTCTGCCCCGTCACGTGTGCTGATTCCAGCCAATCAGGAGGCTGGAATCAGCAATGGAACGCACAGAGCCCATGGTGCACCATGGGAGAAGACCCGCGGTGCACCATGGGAGAAAACCGCAGTGCATCCCTGGGAAAGGACTGGCGGCCATCTTGGGAGAAGAATTTTATAAGTTCATCTTTGATCACATCTGTGAGTAGCAAGCGGTTTAAAAACTGCTTTAAAATGCTATTTTATGCCAGGGGGGTGACAGGGGGAATGAGCTAATGTAAAATTTTGATGTTTGCCGCGAGACAACCCCTTTAAAACATTGATGGAATTACCGGTCAGACATAAGAAGAGCCCTTCTAGGTGAACGGAGATGAGTATAATAGGGATAAAGTCAGTGGGTCTGTGGCTACAGAGCTTAACACACCATGACAGGTCCTCTTTGAAAAATATTTTTGGTCAAAATTATTGTACTGTTTTGTAACGGAGTTTTCCAGTACACTAATATATATGAACTGTCCTTAGGATAGTTCATCAATATCTGTTATTCAGGACTCCCACCAATCAGATGTTTGAAGAAGCCATGGTGCTTGGGTGAGCACTGTGGCCTCTTCACTGCATATCAGACACAGCATCATACATTGGATAGTGGCTGTTCCTAGTATAGCAGCTTAAACCCATTCACTTGGCTCTCAGGCCATGTGATCAATGAGCATAACATCACATGCCTGAGAAGAGAATGCAACGCTCACACATTGGCCTCTTGAAACAGCTCATCAGTGGAGGTCCTAAGTGGTGGACCTCTACCGCTCAAATATTGATGACCTCTCCAAGGTGTGCTGCCTAGGAATTATGGTAGCACGACACAGGGAAATGAACATATAAGCTTTAGGTAGGCTAGTAGATGATGGAAACACAAAAAGTTGAGTTTTCGAAAGATTAAAGGGGTTGTACCAGAATTTCAGGTTATTTATCCCCCATCCATAGGATAGGGGATAACTTGCTAATCAGTTGGGGCCTCAGCGGGGACATCTTCATCCATATCGAGAACAGGGGTCCTGTGTCCCCCAACCTCCTCGCTGCGGGGTTACTGCACTCACTGAAGAGAGGAGGAGACTGAATGAGGTGCTGGGGTGAGACGCAACTCCTGTAGTGACAGGAGAGCAGGACATGGGAGTTCTATTCTCCAGATCGGCAGGGGTCTCAGTGTTGATACCCCAACCTATCAGCAAGTTATCCCCTATCCTGTTGATAAGGGATAGCTTGTCATTCTGGTACAACCTCTTTAAGTTTCAGATAGAGAGGGGACATAATATTAGTCACTGGTGTTTTGCTGAAGTGCAGGAATGATGTCTTTGGAAAATGCTTATTATTGATTATTGTCAGCTTAGAGATGGTATGGAGAGCCAAATCTGTTAATAATTTGTTCAACAGGGGCTGGGTAGATGAAAAACAGGAGAGGATCTAGCAAATGTTACACTGAAAGAACGAGTGGTCAGAGAGGTAGGAGGAAAATCAGGAGGTAGCAAAATCCTGAAAGCCAACAAAGGGGAGCATACTGAAGTGGAAGGAGTTGGGGATCTAATGTTGCAGAGAGAGTCAGAAGAATCAGTAGAGAGTAGCTGCCAATACATTTAGCTGTCAGGAGATTTCATGATTTAGTATGGGAGGTTTCTGTAGAAAGTAGAGTAGGAAAACCAGATTGTAAGGGGTCAAGAAGAAAGAGTAGACCAAGAGTTCTAAAGGTTTGGAGATTAATGGGAGATTAGAGATGGGTCAGTAGTTTACAAGAGAGGACAGGTCAAGAGATGTGTTTTTAGTAGTGGTGATATGACTGCATATTTACAAAAACCATGAAACATACCAGAAGAAAGAGATAGGTTAAATATTGTAATGAGGTGACCAGTGACAACCATGGAGAAAGACTGGATAAGGTGTGGTGGAATAGGGTCACTAATGCAGGTAGTAGGGCGAGAAGAAGAAAGGAGTCAGGAGACTTTTTCTATTGTTGGGTCAAATGCAGGGAGTGAAATAGAGGAGGTACAGGAGAGAAGGGGATCAAAGCTACTTGGGGTTTGGGAGATGATTTTCTATTGGATGTTATCAATTTTTTCTTTGAAGTAGACGGCCAGGTCTTCAGCACTGAAAGCCATCATAGGAGGCTATACTCCATGGCTAAGGAGGAAAAGTATCTAAAAGTTGTTTCGGGCTGCTGGATAGTGAGGAGATGAGAGAGATGAAATAGGATTGTTTGGCATGTTGAAGAGCAAAGTTGTAAGTTCTGGGCACGAATTTCTGGTGGAGTTAACCTACTGACAACTGAATTTTTCTACACCACCATAGGTATTTGCCCAGATTGCCACAGTTGGCATCAAGAGGGTTGGAATGTAGGAGATGCTACTTGGTCCAGGGCTTTTTTGAGAGCCTCGTTATAATCTTTGGCAGCCAGCTCGAGACAGGAAAGAGAAGAGATTGGGGACAAAGATGACTATAGATAATCTATAATTTGCTGAGTGTTAACAGCCTTGAGATTTCTATGCATGTGATAGATAGGAGTGTCCTAAGAGAGACAAGACTATTTGATAGTAAAGGGAAGGAAGTTGTGGTCAGAGAACTAGAGAGTTTAAAAAGTCAGAGATAGAACTTAGTTGGATAAAGACCAAGTCATTTATAAAAAATATATGTAAAAACACAAACAATATAAAAATAAGTATAAAGTCTAAATGTAACATATAAAGTTCTATACAATTTTACTATGTGTGTGAGCATGCACACTATAATTGTGACTTTACTGTATACCCTATCTCTTTTTATGTACTTTTACAATTTATATCATATTGTACTATGGATGTAATCATAATACATCTAATTACTTGGTTTATTCAACATTTTTATTTTATTACAATGTATTGTAGACAAAATTTATTGTGTCTGACAGAAGTATTTAATTAGCCGAGAGTCTGCACTGTTTGAGGTTGTTGCCCTTTCAGTTCTTTGAAGGCTTCTGGTCTTCTGGGGCTTTGATAAAGGGCAATTTCACCACAATCACAACTACTTTCTTCACTTTGTCAACGTGTTCAATGTTCAAAGCAGGAAGTGTAGATAACAATTGACACTTCACTCCAAACAGCAGGTCAGTTCTCCTATGCTGAACCCGTGTGGCCTACCTGGAAAATAAACGCTTCGAAGAAACAAAATAAACACAAACCATGTTAAACAAAGTATTCTTCATAGAAGTCATAGAAAATCCTCTCCGGTCAACAAGCACTTCATACTGTATCAAAACTAGAGATTACATTCCAGTAGTGGCAGGGTACGGTTTAATAGACATTAATCATATCAGCCCTGGAAGCATTAAAAAACAACATAAAGTAAATTCTATATTATATTTATGATGAAAATATAATACAAAAGTTAAAAAAAAGTAGAAATTTGAATAAAGAAGACATGATTATTTTTCACCACTTTTCTAAGAACTAAACCCCAGGGTCCCCCTCCCCGGGAGATGAGGTGAAGCTGCAGGGATATGAAGGGAAGGCCTGCAGTGGGGATGAATGGAGTCTCCCACCGTGGGGCTTCCCTTACCCCGTGGGGACACAGTGCTTCTGGGTTTAGCGACATGACAGAACTCACTCCCCTCTCTTTCTTTCTAGCTCCTATTGGATCCTATTGACACTCCTGCACTTTGCGCACCAAAAATAGGTGAAAACCTATATTTTTCCACAGCAGGGAATTTCGGATGCTGATGTCCCAACTTTTTCGGTGCAATTTGTTTTTGCACTCTTCAATTCCTTCATCTGAACATTTCCATAGGAAACCATTGGTTCTAATAATCGTGATTTTTTTTTGTGAGTGTAAGCTAGCTGCGCAAATTCCTTTGTGTAAACGAACCCTAAGGGTACTTTTACATGTGATAGCTATTGGCCACTTAAGCTTAATTGCCCAACAGCTGTCTCATCACTCCTGTGCTTTCACACATGGGCAATAGTCGTACAGTGAGTGCAGGTGGAGCGCACAAGAGATCTCTTCCAGCCGTCTGCCTCCATTTACCATGAACAGGCAGCCGACTGACTGAGAAGTTGCTCATAAGTAACTTTGTTTCACTGAGCTGTAACAAAGCGACCAGTGGCTAATTAGTAATTTCTCACTCACTACCTTGCTAGGTCCTGCTTTTACACAGGATGACTATTAGCCAAAATTACTTGTTTGACTGATTTTCAGCCAATAGTTAGCCTATGTAAAGGTATCCTAAGGCTCCCTTTACACAAGCGCTACTGAACATTTTTGTGCGGAGAAAATCGGACGTGGGGGGACCGCAGCCATTAAAACCCTTAGGTTCCAATGATTGGGTGCACTCACATTAGACAATTTTCTACATGCATTTTTGCCGCCAGTGAAAATAGACAATATGCTCTATTTGGGACCACATTTGGCTCTATAGGAGTCTATGTTGTGTGCTCCCTTATCCCAAACTGAATCATGCTATTCACAGCTCAATTTCTCGGTGTTAATCGATAACACCGACGATTAATTAGGCTGGCCTGACTACTCATTAGAATGCCCTGGCTGTCTCCCAGGCTAATGTGAACAGGGCCGGCAACGGAGTAAAATATCAAGGGCAAAGATCCGCTCGCTAGAGGATAGAGCTCAATTCAGAGTGCAACCGTGTCCTCCTCTGACGAGCATGATTACTCCTACGCTCGTGTAAAGGAGGCCTTAGTCATATTTTTCAATGGCAGCAATTTGGGACATAGAATTTTTTGATTAACCAATTTTAGCAGGAGCGCTGAGGAGTGAAAAAGTGATGAGATGCTGAGATTCAGGGATCAAAAAGTAGCAATGGAAATTTTCTGATTTGTTCCCCTATGAGGCTTTTGATTATGCTGCAAGCCTTGTCCCAAGGACTGCTAAATTATTGGGAGCTATATCTAAACTGACCTGCCTTTCATTGAGTTGATTACCAGTACCATGCCAAGTTATCGACGCTCAGGTTGCCTCACTATAATCAAGTAAAGGCCCATTTACACGCAACGATTATCGCTCAAAATTTGGTCACACGACTGCAAATGAGCGATAATTGTTTTGAGTAAATGCAACCATTGTTTTACTCTTCGGGTGAACAGTGATTTTAAGGTGCACTTAAAATCCATCATTTAGCTGCAGAGAGATAACACAGACCGCACGCTCTGTTCTCAGTGGGTGACGGGAGATTACATTGTCTTCTGCCGACAGCCCATTCAAGAACAATGCAGCTGTGTGCAGAGCCCAGCCCACATGCTAGGCTCTGCAAACAGCTCTTTTACATGCAACTGAAGCTGATAAAGTGTTAATGGACATTAGTGTCCATTAACACTTTATACAAAATGATCGCTTTAGCTTTCAATCTTTCAATCGCTTGAAGGATTGTCTTTGAATGTAAATGGGCCTTAAGAGTCTGTTTGCTATTCCTGTTGTTGTTTCTCACTCGTTCCAGTAAAGAGTTTGAAACATTTCAATGTGGTCACCTAATGACTTATCCCATGAACTACGACAACTCCGCTTGCGATACATCCCTGGGTTGCTGCATTATAGACCTATCATGTCCTCCTCTACGGACTCAGGCCTCAGGAGTTTTCCTATCTGCTAAAGCAGCTAACACTTACCTTGTGGGGGATGTAGTAGACCTTTCTATGCCCAGCCTTACATAGAAAGCCTTTGCCCGAATGCCTCTGGGGACCAACCTCCTGGACCTGTTCTTAGCTTTACATCTTCATTAAGCCTCCATGCCCATGGCTCTATCTGATTACAGTTTTTTTTGGTAATTAATAAGCCATAATATAGAACAGGATTGGTGCATAGTTCCGGTTTCTACTGTATTGTTCACGATTTACAATTAACAAAGCAACTGAACACGAAATAATAAGTATTTTTCTCCTTTGAAATTACTTTCAGACAAATGTGTTCTACACATTGTTAGATGTGATGTTCTAAGGCTGGAGAACAATCATAGTGCAATGAACATGTCAGCTCCAGGATTGATTCTCATATACAGAGCTTGAATAGTCAATCTCCTATTAAATCAAACAATGACTGGAAAAACTATGAGAAGTTACAACTTCAAAGAGAATGATTTGTCAGGTTTCATACCTCAGCTATCGGGACTTGTCTTCTGCAAAGGCTTTGTAACTAGATGTTCTCCTGAGAGGAACATCCAACAATGAGTGTTGATGTCAGGAAACTTTAAGTCTTGAAAAGTTGGAACCATCATTTGTCCTTTACCTATACTATCTATAGTATAATAAATCAAGTGAAGTTGTACATAAATTGCACCTTAGTTGTATGCATGGAATATGTACCCATAACCTCCATGTTTAAGGTAGATGTATCATCACAACTATGGGTGACAAGTAGAGATGAGCGAGCACACTCGTGTAAGGCTGATGCTCGAGAGGGGGGTGGAGGGGGCAGGGGGCAGGGGAACGACGGGGAGCGGGGGGGGGGGGGGAAGGGAGAGAGAGAGATTTCTCTCACTCCCCCCCCCGACGCCCCCGTATGGTGCTCTTGAGCATCAGCCTTAAATGAGCATTCTCGCTTATCTCTAGTGATAAGTCAACTGAATAGGACCATTCACAGCATGATTTGGTGTGCATCCAAAAAACCCTGAAAAAGGTTGATCACGCTATTCTGTCCAGCACCTATGCTGGAAACTAACGGAAATCTGCTCAAATGGCATCCTTATTGACCTTTGTTTGAGCAATGGATGCCTATGGTTGCATCTAGGGTTCCATCTGAATTCTGTTTTTGGGGATTCGGATGAAACTCTAGGACATCATGCACTTGAAAAAGACCCTCTGTCGGGTCGAAACGTCGTGCGTTTTACTGGATGTATTGAATATAATAAAGAGGCATCTATTGATGCGCTTTTAAAGAAAATGTATCCATCTCTGGCGCTGCTCGCTACTTCTTTATGAATTGAAACTCTAGGACATAGCCTGGTGATATACACTGAAAGGCAGTGAAAATGGCCCCTAACACAAGTCAGGAACTCTTCTTTTCTCAGATCCACAACAAGGTGACAATGACAATCCATATTGGGGAAATAATAATATTGAACGTGTCCAATAAGAGATGACTGCAATGTTCCAGGGTGATGAGGGCCTATTAAGTAAGTCCTAAACTAGAATTTATCCTAGCTTGTCACAGATTCTAAACATTGCATAATCAGAAACTGGTCTAGGATTGTTGCGATGTGTGTAGCAATAGGGGCAAATTGCTTTACACTTTGTGGTGTGAGATACCCCCTTCCTAAGGAACAGTATTACAGCATTATATACTTGAGGCCAATACTGATAGGCCTTGTTGAGGGATCTTGAGTCAACTTCTACTTATCCTCACTTTCTCTGGTGAAAACTGTTCCATTGTCTATTGACATGGCCTGTCATGCCATCAGCAATCCAGTAACAAAATAGCTTAGTTCTGCTACTGCATTTATGTTATGAGCTTGGTTCTGGTAATATATGTATGAACTGAGTTTGGTTTGTGCTATATTTATATTATTAGCTTGGTCCTGGTGATGTATTTATGTTATGAGCTTGGTTATTGCAATGTACCTATGTACTGAGTTTGGTTCTGGTGCTGTATTTATGTTATGATCTTGGTTCTGGTCCAGTATTTATTCCCTGAGCTATTTTGGTGTGTGGATTCTGCTATTTTGCTGTTTTCTGCACAAGCAAAATACAGGAAGGCTGCTTATCAGTGCAATATATATATATTATTTTCCCTGTGACCGGGGGTGCCAAAAAAAGTCTGCACAGGATGCCAACTACTCTGAGGTGGCACTGTCTCTTGATTCATGCATTGGTCGATGTCTGCTGAAATGTATTGTTTTATGTTAGAATTCAGACATGCTTGCCATAAACACAAATACTGTGTATCTTAAGAAAACTATATGAATTTATACTTCTAGAGGAAAAGCTTTCACGTCCAAAGATTCATACATATGGGCAAATGAAATGGTTCACGTGGTCCAGGTTATAGACGCAATTAGTTTTACGCTGATTGCCAGCTCTAGTATAGATTTTTGACCTGCACCTCATCCAAACTGAAGGCTGATGACGTATTACATATGAACACGTGCTGTCCTAATGGTACAGCTTCATTTAGACATTTTTGCTGAGCTGAAATCTTCCAATATTCCCTGCTTGTTCAGTGTCAGTAATAAGAGCACTTGTGATTTGCTTCTGAGAAGTGAAGACCTTACAAAGACACACCCCTAAGATATTAGGGGTGTGTCTGTCAACCAGTTGTAGACTGTTTCCCATGACAACCAGCAGAATTATGAATGCAGTTCTAAAGTACAAAACATGAAATAACTCCCTAAATGCTAAGTAGCATTAGGCATTTACAAAGTTACTCCACTTTTTATAAAGATTAATTCTATCTATAAGTCAGCGTTGAAAGGTAAGCATACATTTTAGGCTACCATGGTATACAGATGTCAAACTTTTTGGAGTCTCGCAAAATAGTGGAGTAATATATTGTTTTAAGCCTACAATCATCGCAGTGTTTAAAGAACATTACATTCATTGTAGGTCATGATACCTATGAACCGGCCAACACAAACACGCAATCAATAGGACTTTCTGTTCGATAGAGCAATGCTCAACCATATCACACTCTCATGAATACCCTTATAGAAACGTACTGATATAGGTAACCTGAGCATGGGAAAAAAAACCTCTTTAGTCGTAATTAAGACCTCTCAAGCCACTGTCAATCACTAGAAAACAGATGACAGAACTGCTTTGACTAAATGACATTCCCCAAATGCAGGCAATCATTTCACAGAGCTGTTCTGCTTTTACAAATAATGAGTAACCTACCCAAAGCTGAAAGTATTTAAGCAATTTACCCCCCTTCCCCCCCAAACCACCAAACAGGGCACTACGGTTGACCATTTCACATCAGGTACGTAGGATTTGTTGCTTTACTACTAACTTTAGTGCATTCAAAGAAGGGAAAAGATAAACAAGAATTTGCAAGGAGCTGAAATTTAGAGAGAAACAGAACAGATGGCCCCAAAAAAAGAGCTAAAAATATCCTGCAACCGAGAAAATATGTCCTGAAGAATTATTGGTACATCAGGAATAGCGCCTCATTATTTCAATTCAAGTTCAAAGCAGAGGAAAAGAAGGAGAAATAACTTTAGCAGGGAAAGTCACACTACGCCGAGTGATACTGCAGGATATCCTGCCCTTCAGTCATTGTTTGCACGTCTCAGTATCTGGTAGTTCATTGTTTTTTTTATGTTGTAACTTTCGAAAGTGTGCAAGTTGAAGGGCTAGAAAAAAAATGACACTTTAAATACAGGATTCAAGTAATTGTTTATTGGGACATTTCACTCACAGGAGAATGTGGAGAAGGAAATGGGTCTTTACAGGGCAAGCTCAGATGTGTGATCATCTCCTACGAGTCCTTCCGACAGACTATAAAGCATCCGTTTCCGGTTTCCCTCTTGTTTTCTTTTTTTGGAAAAGAAAATAAATTGATGCAATGTTGCAAAAATCGCTTAGCTTATGGACTATTGTATTATTGAATTGGCACATATTTCACGTATTAATGGTACAGTGTATAATTAAAGGGGTAGTCCTAAAATTTAAAGTTAGCCCCCATCCTGTGGATAGGAGATGAATGTTGGCATGGTTGGAGTCCTACCACTTGGAACCCCGCTGATGATGAGAACAGGGGTCACGTGTCGTCTTCTATGAATGGAGCACTTGTGGTTGAGCGTGTGTGTAAGAGGAGTCTGAGAGGCCTTGTTATTTTTGAATTGTTTTGAGTATTGTGGGCTGTTATATGAAACTGTATATTTATTGCACAGTACAATGCAATTTACTTTAAATTTTGAGCCATCGGGCACTTGTAATTTGGCGTGATAATTTAAAGGGGTGGATTCTTTTGTTGTTGGGTAGTTACCGCTAAGCAAATAAAGCTGCATGGAGATCGGAAGTAAGGGAGTGACTAAGCATAAAGGAAAGACTAATTCCCATGGGCTGCTGTATTTCTGTTGAATTCAGCAAGTGAACATCCTAGACTCAATGCAGTATCTGGCGTGATACAGAGCACTTACCAAAAGAGTGCCAAATTCTGAGAGGCACTACCTGTGTACCATCCAGACTACCGCTCTGCATTATCTGCCAATGTTGCCCAGCAATGAAAGAGCTTCCACAAAATGGCTATGACCGATTTTGCCCTTATCGAAACTCCGATCAATAAATATCACGATTAAGCAATAAACCGAGTAATGTAGTCCATCCATCCTGAGGTGCCGACATATGGTCAAATCATAGGATGGGCTTGTGACAGGGCCTTTACTTGGCATCTCCCGGTGGTGGTCCAGGGACAAGAGTTGCCATGCCTCATGGTCTCTCCCATGGCTAGTCTATCAAAGTACTTATCAGTAGTGTTACTCATATTGATTGGACTGGCCAAAAAATCGCCATTGCAAAAAGCTGTCCCTGCCTTGCACCGCCATGTGAGTGATAACTTTTCTATAGCATTGCAGAATGCTGTGAGTGGCAGGCTGCACCTGACCATGGATATGTGATCCAGCAACCATGGCCTGTTACATATCCTTAACAGCACACTGGGTCAATACCCTGCTGTGGTGCATGAAGCATAAAGTGGTGGTCTACTTTTCTTGGACGTGCGTGAAATTCATTCTTTTCTGTGCTTTCCTGCCCCCCTTCTCTTCCACCACCTCTTCATAGCACCTTTCATACCTCCACATTGGCAAATATCGGTATGTGACCAAACTAGTCTTCCATACAGTGCTGCAAGTGGTAAATGCCAACGTGCTGTCCTGGAACTCATATGTCAATGGGAGTACAGCCACATGTCCGAAGAGAAGAGCTGTTCATGACTCTGCAGGCCCAGGCTGACACGTGGATGACACCACACGATCTGAAGCTAGGCAAGGAAGCGTGTGACAATGAGGCTGACCAGCTGGCAGCCTTTTGTCTCGACAGGCTGACATACATACCTTGCCTGTGACATATGATGAACTTGTCAGTGCAGTGCTTCCTAAAAAATTACCCAGGTTTAGATCCTGTGCTGGAAAATGCTAGGAAACGGTGCCCGCACTTTTGGCGAATATCCATCGACCTCTTGTCTGGCAGAGGTGCAGCGACATTTTGGGCTTCCACCCAACTGTCCCATCAGTGACATGCCTACATGGTGGAATTTCACATTGCATGTGTTGTAGAGGCTTACAGCAGCAGAGAGCGTTCACGGAGTACGAAATGGTGTATGTTGTTAGCAGGCACTGTATGGAGGTCGGTCACTTGAAGCCTATGGAGGGCCTGTAGAGCAAGGATCGTATTTGTGCCATTTTAGTCTGATTTAAGGAAGTGATCAAAAGGATCAGTCACGATGATGCACTGATCAGTATGACCATCCTTCTTGTCTGCCTGCTGGAACAGATGCTACAGGGCCTCAGGGACAATGACATGTTGTCGCAGGGGGAGGAGGTGGAGGAGGAAGGGATACCAATCTCCCAACTAGAGCTTAAAAACTAGCACAAAGCTGCTGGTATCTTTTCCCCAATATTTACCTAATTAAGATTGCTAAATGAGTAAAAACAATGCCAACAGGACGATTCAGTTCTGGAAATATCTTCCGTTATGGAATTTAAAATGCAAAAAAGTGCTCAATATTTTACAACAGCCTGTTCTCTACAATGTGTCCTTGTCAGCCACTAGTGGCGCCAGTGGTTCAAAAATGATTCTTTAAATGAGAATGACTTCTGAAGGAATGAATACAATGAGAAACATTTTCATTTTTACTAGAGTTTCCTTTATGTATGCAACATGAAAAACATGAAAGTTAAAGGGGTTGTCTCGCGAAATCAAGTGGGGTTATACACTTCTGTATGGCCATATTAATGCACTTTGTAATGTACATCGTGCATTAAATATGAGCCATACAGAAGTTATTCACTTACCTGCTCCGTTGCTAGCGTCCCCATCGCCATGGTTCCGTCTAATTTCGGTGTCTTCTTGCTTTTTTAGACGCGCTTGCGCAGTCCGGTCTTCTCCCTTCGGCTCTGCTCGGCAGCATTGGCGTTTTGGCTCCGCCCCCTTGTACGCGTCATCACGTAGCTCCGCCCCCATCACGTGCCGATTCCAGCCAATCAGGAGGCTGGAACCGTCACACGTCATGGGGCGGAGCTACGCGATGACGCGTACAAGGGGGCGGAGCCAAAACGCAGATGCTGCCGAGCAGAGCCGAAGGGAGAAGACCGGACTGCGGAAGCGCGTCTAAAAAAGCAAGAAGACACCGAAATTAGACGGAACCATGGCGATGGGGACGCTAGCAACGGAGCAGGTAAGTGAATAACTTCTGTATGGCTCATATTTAATGCACGATGTACATTACAAAGTGCATTAATATGGCCATACAGAAGTGTATAACCCCACTTGATTTCGCGAGACAACCCCTTTAATAACAATATATTAAACAAGCAAAATCCATCATGTGTACTAGTTACTATTCGGGCATGGCGTATGGATATTATGATCAAAACCTAATTAAGCAATATTCTTCTTAAAGGAAACAGGGCGCCCGGTGAGCATGGCACACAACTCCCTCGACTACCCATTTCCTGTCCTTTGAGCCCCCAACTATGCTATGAGGCTCAAAGAACTGAGGAATGGGTAGTCCTGGCACCGGGCACCCTGTTCCAGTACTGTATCCCTGTGAAGTTGGCCCATGCACACAGCATGACTCTTTTCAGACCACTCTATGTGAGCATTCTCTTATTCATCTCCAAGGGAGAGGACACATATGGAGGGGGCTGAAAAGAGTCAAGCAGCGTGTGCGTGCCAACTTCATGGGGACACAGCACTGGAACAGGGGTAATAAAATATCTTGCAACTCATATGTGTTAACTTTTTTTAATAGGAAGTTGCTCTTAAGAGAGATATGTTTGAGACTACTACTAATACATTACTCCTCTAATAATAGGATATACAGGAAAAATAGTGTGTAAACATGTTAGCCAGAAAAATCTAGGTGCTCTTAGATACTCTTGCATTAAAAGACAAAGGTATTATAGAAGTGATATCTTTATTGGCTAAAGGGTACTTTACATGGGGCGATTGTCTTTCGAATTCTCACTGGAAACATGGCACTGAGTAAGAAATTGCTCAAATGTTGGAGTCACTTGGTTTTTAGCAAAACTAAGAACCAAGCAACTATCGAGCCATGTAAACAGGAGCCACTCGATGTTTGAGCGACTCCTGTTTACTGTGAACGATCCCGGCCTGCTCAGCCTCCAATCATTTGAAAGTCTATCACTTCTGTGTAAGCTCAGGAGCGATAGTCGGGCGGCAGTCCATGGGTGGACCTTAACTTAGATGGACCTTAACCAGAAAACGTATATGTATTTACAACCTTTTGGAGCACAAGGTTTACCAGGCAAGTTGACAAATGAAAGAATGAGAAGAAACTAGAACATCTGAATAGCGACAGTCTTGATGTAACATCATTTAAATGCTGTTCTTTTTTCTCCATCCTTCATTCATTTAGAGATGAGCGAGCATACTCGCTAAGGACAATTGCTCGATTGAGCATTGTCCTTAGCGAGTACCTGCCCGCTCGGGAGCAAAGGTTCGGGTGCTGGTGCGGGTGACAGGTGAGTTGCGGCAGTCAGTAGGGGGGAGCAGGGGGGAGAGAGGGAGAGAGAGATCTTCCCTCCACTCCTCCCCGCTCTCCCCCACCGCTCCCCGCTTGCCACCGGCAGCCGAATCTTTGCTCCCGAGCGGGCAGGTACTCGCTAAGGACAATGCTCGATTGAACAATTGCCCTTAGCGAGTATGCTCGCTCATCTCTATTCATTAACCTTCCTGATG
The DNA here is from genome assembly GCF_035609145.1 of Eleutherodactylus coqui. Classification (NCBI taxonomy): domain Eukaryota; kingdom Metazoa; phylum Chordata; class Amphibia; order Anura; family Eleutherodactylidae; genus Eleutherodactylus; species Eleutherodactylus coqui. The sequence goes on along the minus strand of NC_089837.1, from coordinate 69,796,749 downwards.
AAGGCGCCTTTGTGTTCCGAAAGTTTACAAGTAGAGTGGTTTTTTTTGTTTGGCAATAAAGGTATTAATACTATAATACTTTGTCTTTTTCATACAAAAGTATTTTAACATCACATATCCTGTAGTAATGGGAAACACCATAATCCATCATAAATGGAAACTCACATATGTTTAGGATGAAACCCCAAAACTGATGCTTTTCAGATACGCATTAACATAATAACATATATAATAACACAATGAAACATTTTACAAATTTGGTTGGAAATTTCACTTTATATTATACAAGTAATATATAAAAAATGTAAAGGCAAAGCTTGAGGATTAATTTCTCGGAAGCTCAGATTTCAAACCTCTGAAATGTTTTAGCTGTATGATGACTTCCTGGCAAAGGGCAAGACTTCTGCTCAGAAATCCTGAGGAAGGACACAAGTAGGTCATGTTAGGCCCCAACACTGGGCCATACTTTGCAGTAATCAATACATAATCATCAACAAATTATTCACATACTTTCTGCCTGGTCTGTGGAACAATGATTCTAGTACATTCTATAGGAATGTAGAACAGATGGCCGCATTATGAAACAGACGCTTCTCCTAACACAAAAGACTTAAGAATATGACCTCAGTCCTTCTCCTGTATGGCTGTGCATCTGCAATGTATTCCATAGCATAGTGTACAATTGCTGATATATATGTATATTACTATTGTAGATTTGCACTGACTTCGAAAAAAAAATGTTACAAATTTCAGCCCTTCCCTGAAACATAAAATTTTTTTCTTAGTAAATATTAATCATTGAGACGTCATCTGCTAAATCGTGAAAAATTCTATTTGAATTGTTTTTGGATTTGAGCCATTTAATTCTTCTATGTAGCATGTTGTTATACAGCCAAGGGTATACGTACCATAGAGGCGACTAATACAGTTACTATAGGGCCCTTAAAGTCTACTTGTCTTGTCTTCGGATGAGCGGGACCAGCTACAACATTTTTTATTTGACCCATCCATTCCCGCACACCAACGTTTGTTAAATTCGGCTCCCGGTGCTTTGAATTTTTCACATGGGTAGTCCCCTCAGCTCACTGTCACTTTGCTATTGGGTGACAAAAATCTGTGCAGTATTTGAAATTTTGATATCGTTTTATGGGATGATTTAGTAAATACTGCACTGAGCAGGGAGTTGGACTTGATGACCCTGGTGGTCCCTTCCAACTCTACCATTCTATGATTTTGACCTGGATTCATTTTAACCATTGCCGCGAGGCTCCTTCTTTTCTGTTTATTCCTTTCAACTGCCCTTTTTATTGAAGTACAGTCCCGCTAAGCGGACCTCAAAGAAGTAAATGTGTACCAAAGTTGATGCTTCTGGAAGGTTTTGTAGACATTCTTTAATGGATTGAGGGCTTAAAATGTACCATGATTCAAATGTTGGGGTATGTATGCATGCCACTGCAATTATTAGAAGATTGCTGCATAGTATTGTCATAGAGAAGCCACAGAAACCACACAATACCTGTCATGTGGTTGGGTTCCAAAAGCTATTCCACCCATAGATGGGTGTTAAAAAAAAGAAAAAAAGAATTAGCCACTTACTCAATAGTGCAAGTCACATTGTGGAGTACATCAGTGCTCATGGTGATAATTTCATTTACCCCCAACTAAAATATGGCAGCCTACTAACTAATGAGTGATGGGCATGAGGATCTTAAGAGGTTGATCATGGACCAATCTTCCACAGCTTATAGGCGCTGTCTACTTTTGGACAGATCATCAGTAAATGGTCTTAAATGCAATTGTTAACAATTTATAGTCCTTGTTTATCCAAGGCTTTCAATGAAAATAAGCTCACCACAGGATGTCCATCTGCTGAGGCCCCCTAGTGAAAAGCTGTAATCTGTGAATCAACCCAGCAGCAAGTGCTCAATTACCCTGCAGTGCCTCCACAGGTAAAATGAAGAATTACACATGGTGGGTCCTGTTAAAAGGGAGACTTGTTTTGTTGCTGCACTCCAATAACTTAATTGATGGAGGTACTCTACATATCATCCACCCCCCCCCAATGCTTTTTTTCTTTCTAAAGCAGACAACCCCTTTAAGGGTGTGTTTACAGTTGCATGGGTATTTGCTTATTTTAGCTACTGTATATTCTAAATAGCACTTGAATATTCTTTATATGTTTGCATTGGGCATTACAGACTTATCAGAATTAAACTACCCCTCATGTAAGTGGCTAGGAAATTAGATTGCAAGCTCTACTGTCAAAAGGATGAATGTTAATGAAGTGTTAGTGTTGTGCATTATAGTAAGGGATGATGGCACTCGGGAGACGTTATACAATGTTTAATAAGTCTGAGCCCTGGAATACATGACCACCCTGAATAATGCAGCTGTTCTGTATGTCATTCGTTCATGGCATTACTGCTCTTGAGCAGACTTCAAGGCCCCTGTCTCTAATGAGATCTAACACATTTCAAATTTTTGCTTTTAAAAAAAAATACATATTTTCGTTATTCATTGGAATTTTTTTCAGAAGCATCAATTGATATTATTGATTTGTCCTATAATTTAGATGAGTGCCAAAAAAATCTAAAAAACAAACCTCAATGTAATTCAGCACATTTCAACTTGACAAAATGTTCACAAATCCATTCAGCAGTACTTCATGTTGTTGGCATTGAAGTCCATTCATTGCAGCTGGATTCTAGAGAAAAAATGGTACAAGTGTGCCCGAGGACTGGGGTTACCGGGGGGCTGAAAAAAAAGACAGTTTATTCACTTATAGTTTGATACTGCCAAAATTGTATGCATTTGTTTGTCCAAATCACTAAATGTGACCCATGGATTCTATGGCGGAAAGGGCCAACTGCACCACTCTGTGCCACATGAAGATACCAAAAACACCAAATGTGCATGAATGGCAAATGCAAAAAAATAAAAAAAATCTTTATTAAACACACAAAGATTAAAAGCAATTAAAAATGAGATGAAGTGCCACAAAAAAACTTCAGCTTCAGGGCTCAGTCACACGGGCGCATTGGCGCTCGTGTTACTGCAGCCAGCAGACGGCTTTACCTGAAGACGGACGTCTCTCTGCAGCGCCGGGAGGAAGAACATGTGACCGGCTTCATTGTCGGTCATGTGTTCTTTCATCAGCGCTGGAGAGAGACGGCCGTCTTCAGATACAGCCGTCTTCTAACTGTCAGTCACACGGGCGCATCAGCGCCGGTGTACGGGTGCCGATGTGCCCGTGTGACTGAGCCCTCACAAGGAGCCATGTAAGATCCCATATATGCACTGAATAAAACCATAGGTAATATATCACCATTTAATCATAAAGTATGTTAACAATATAAAGTGCAGGTACCGGTACATAGAAAAATAAGTATTTACATGCATTGTAAAAAAAATCCCTTCCCTAGAAGGCGTGGTCAGAATGGAATCAAACTTTCTATATGTGATTGTAACATTGATATAAGTAAGTGATTATATTGGAAGTTGGCGCCCCACATAGTCCTATACATGTTTGTTTGGTAATAAATCTGGTGACCAGACAGCCATGGAAGTGTGGCAATGTTGTGGAGGCATTCCTGTGACACCCTTGTGTGCTTAGTTTTGCAGCAAAATGACAACCCCTTCTAGGTGTTGAGTTTTTTTGATAATTAGCATATAAAGGATCCTTGTGGCCAAAGCCACGATGCCCGTTTCGGCATTTCTGCCTTCGTCTGGGAGTGATGGTAAGTTAAAACAAGCAGATATTTAAACCATAACCCACTAATACAGCTCAAAGATACCAGGTGGAAGAACCAAACAATTACCCCCAACCAAGCTAAATAGTTATCTGGGGTTCTGTGGGAAGACGGATAAGAGAAGTAATAGTTCTGTTTTGTAGAAGTGCAGATTTGTAGTTGAGGATGGCTTGTTTGTACATTGTGAAGTCTTCCTTAGATTTTCTATTGATTTGTTGGGTTCTTTTGTGTGTGAGAGGGGCAGCTGAAGTAATTGTGGTCTTGAAGTGATGATATCCATTGATATGGTTTAGATGCATTCATTACTGTATAACTTAACACATCTTGCATGCAGGGGCTTAGGAAAGCTGGATAGCCACCTCTTCGGAACCAGAGGCATAATTTAAACAGTTGGAATCCAATTAAAACATTTTAACCCCCCCCCTCCCCCCCAACTAGAATGTGTTATTTATAATATTAATGCCTTCTAATATGGCAGAGTAGACTTGGAACCTGCATACAACTGCTACCTCTACAGCCCCTATAGCTATGCCCTAGTATGAAATTTGCATTGGCAGTCATATAAATTGCAGTCACGGGTATAGTTGACATAATTTTTAACAACTACAACTTGACAGAATAGAACAACCCGTGGACTTATATTTATTGCTTTTGGTCTGGTGTGTTCTTTAAATTGCTCCCCAAATTCTCCCAACTTCTATTCTTCTTCAAGTTTAGAAATACAATTCTGTCAACTCTCCAAAAACAGTTTTGGATACAAGACTTCTCTTTTCTTGAAAAGCAGAGCTGTGAAACTGGGCATACCATACATGCCACATTTCATGCTGCCATGAGTAGTAACATACCATGCCAGTGCCTGAACCCAACTATTAGTATCAAAGCCAATTAAAATTCTGCCATGTTATCGATGCAATTTCTTGCACACTTCCTCTCACCTCACAACTAAAAGGACTGCGGTTGGAGAAAGTTTTCTCCCAGTACTTTGAAAGAGCCCGTTGTTCCTTTTCTTGGTTTTGAATGGAACAATTATCAGTAATTATTGGGAAATGAGCAAGAGTCAAGGCAATTTCATAGCCACCCAGAATAAACTAAGCATTGTTAAAGGGTCATTCTGGGGCTTTCAGTAGTCCCATGTTTTAGATTAACATTCTGTAATAGTTACATTTGACAGTTTCCTCTTTGCAGACTCATTCGAGAACAAGCATTCATGCCGCTCGAGGAGAAATCAGCTCTAAATTCAAACCTTCTGTTCCTTCGTTACTATAATTAAAACATTATATTCCTGGTAATTACATCACTTTATCTCACATTACTGATTTACATTCATTGCAGAACATCTAGAACATCTTACATCAAGATAGTCGGACTTGTTTACTTTTTCTGTATAAAGGAAATCTGGATTTCTTTCCTGTTGAATGTAATTCCCGATCAATGGACTAGACTACGTAGGATAAATTTAGGGTATTTTAGGATTTTTTCATATCAAATGTTTGGTACAGTCACCTTTGCTTTTTCCCCTTTGTCTATGTGACAAATGCATTTGATTAAAAATACATGTAGATTTAACTATATTTTCCAGCCCTTGGGAATAGGAGCCATCTTTATAAAAGTAATCTTTGTGTTAGAAGTTGTCGTAATTTAAAGTGTTGTCCCAACTAGAGGCAACCTCTGTCCATATAGTCTTTTAGAGCAAGTTAAGGTCATAAAGGAACCCATTTTCATACTTTACAACCAGAGATTGTCTACAAAACTACCAATAAGAACCTATGAAAAAAATTTCTTTGGTGGTCCAGTTCCAAGAACAGTAAGGAATATAATGGAGAGTAAGCCCTCTGTTAATGAAGAACGAAGAGTCTTGTGGTCCAAAATTCATATGATGTGATCTAATGTGTGGCCCTTCATAGCTTTCTTTGCCATTAACAGATGGTAACAAAAGGTTTTAGTAAGCAGACCACTATGGAGTCAGCTGATAAATTGGGCAGCTTGCTTCAGCTATTGGGTTGTCCAGTTGGGCCATCCTCTTTGCTATGCTCCCCAGCTGCTTCTACAGATCAGTTGATGATGACTATGCCGTTACACACAGAAGATATGAGATCCATCTTTGCTATCTAGCCAGAGCATATACTCAGTGGTCACTTAAATGGCTACCGCTTTCTACTTCAAATTATCCTCCCTCATCACCTTTTGGCCTTGGAACAGTTTGAGTTCTTCATGGCATGGATTCGACAAAGTCCTGAATAGATAGATTCCTTACAGATTCTTGTTTGTGCCATGACATAGCATCACACAGATATCCGCTGAATATTCATGCCAAGAAACTTCCCATTCCATCAAAACTTGCTTTATTTACTGAAGATCCAGATACACAAAACTCTTTACTAACTTGAGATGATGTTTGTTCTGTGGTAAGGTGTTTTGCCCTACTGGAAGTATCCTTTAAAACATGGGTAGACTATAGCCATAAAGTACATCCATAGCTAGGCTTTTTTTCACCTAAGGGATAGGGCCTTAATCCTGTACCCTGGTCAAGGTACATGCTCCGGTAACCCTTCCAAGCTAAGCTGCGTATGATCTGACTGTGGCATTCAAATGATATCAACTAGTATCAAGGAACTTAAAGTTTGGGAAAAAACATTCTTCACACCTTCATACCATCACCATCAGTCTGATACAACACAGCTCAGAAACTCCCTCTCTGAGCCAGAATAGTATAGCTTCTGTTCTAGAAGACTCAAGCTGTCCATGAATTACATAGATGGATATTCATTTGAGGGCCACCTTTTAAAGAAAGCCTGTCACTTATTTTTAAACTGAATGTACTGTACAGTGTGCAATGTAAAATGGAATCCATAGATACTTTATTTCTGTTCAGCATGACTGCACTGTCCAGATACTGGATATCAGCCTTTATATTTATCCGTGCCATATGTAAATTAGTATTGGACTGTCCAATGGGCAGTCCATCACTGCCTTTGGTCCCAGCTCTCTCCCTCCCTAGTGTTTGAAAAACTGCCCCATTCCATCCTAAATGACATCTCCAGCTCCACCTGCTGGAGACACCATGTGTTCTATCATCATGCTGGCACCGCACTGACCACGGCACATGTGCTATGAGTCCTTCTTGGCAAGGACTGACGTCACAAGCAAGCATTATGTCTCCAACGGATATAGATGGAGACATCACTAAGGATGGAAAGGAGCAATTTTTCAAACACTGTGGAGAAAGAGAACTTGGACTAAAGGCAGTGGTGGACCACCCATCAGTCCAACACTAATTTTCAAATGGCTCTGGGATAAACATAAAGGCTAATATGTGGACAGTAGGGCTGTTACGTCTATACGGCGTACTAAAGCATCACACCTCAGCCTGGATGCAAGATGGTGTCCTAATAAAACTGCAACACTCTCACAGCATTTGCAAGAATCAATTAGACCTAACCAGGTAAAGATGAAAGGACACCTGTCCCTTACGAATCAGGAAAAGTGGGGAACCCCTGCCTAAAAGCGGAGTGATTGTCTCGATAAGTACAGCCCCACTGTCTTCATCAGAGACCTGGCTTTTCCTGATTAGGAACCTGGAGAACATAGGGCATGGCACTGTTCACACCTCACGTCTGGCCACCTGCACAGACATACAAAACACGTCACTGTTCACACCAACACACTGGGTTATGCATACGACATAGAACAGGAACCCCACTCAGAACTCAAATGCGTACAGATAGTAAACCATAACTAGTCCAAGTGTCCTCACACCAAGGGGAAAGAAAGTTATCCACCATGCTGACATACAGGAAACAGTGTCAGGCATGACCCATCTAACACACACCTAAGACATCAGACATTCGGAGGCCGCACCTGCAAAGCGATAGGGAGAAATCTGCGGGTGTATGCACCTGTGTGGTCACCGTACCACACACTATTCGATGCACGCACCCCATCTTCTACCAAGAGATGCTGGTATTTATGTGCAGCAAACCAGAGGGGATTGGCTGGAGAAACACCACACGCAGCCAGCCCAATTAACCCTCACCTGTGAAGCTGTGCTCATGGAAACCTGTAAAACCACAGGTCCCAGATGCACAACCTAACAAGAGCCATGCTGAACAGGAATAGAGGTATCTGTGGATAATCATTGCACATTGTACGGTACATTCAATTTATAGGACAAAAAATAGGTAACAAACTTCCCTTAAAGGGGTGTCCAGTTGAAATTACTGATCTTTAACAAAAAAGGCCAATAATAATCACCAGGGGTCTGCCACATGGGACCCCCACTAATCACTTGTTTACTGGGTCAGTGCACTTATATAATCAGATAATTTCTGCAGGAAGCAGACAGCTCTGTTCCCACTGCAGTGGCCAGGCTTGATAATGCAGGTCAAGTTTCCACTCACTTCAATGGGAGCTGGGCCTGCAATACCAAGCCAGGCCACTGCAGTGAGAACGGGGCTATGTTCTTCCTGCAGAAATCCACTCAGTGTACACGTATATTAGCACAAAGAATAGCTGATTTGTGGAGTCCCTGGCGATGGACACCTGTGGATCTGCTATTAAGGACTTATTCTGAGAACAGACTAGCAATAGTTAACAGCTTGACAACCCCTTACTGCTAGTTTTGTCTTGCAGTGGCCACTTAATGAGAAATATCTGGCCAGAGAAAAATTTCTCTTTGCAAATCAGCTGTTTGCTGGTGGTTCCAAAAGCCTCCCTTTCAGAAAACAGCTCACCTCCATGGCAAGATCAATATAAAGGAAATTGTTGCAGATGAGACAACTCCTTAAAGCCAAATCCTAATTAAAAAAATTGTGGTTCCGAATTTGTCAGTTACTTCTTACAATCCTCAACTATCTATGGGTTATGCATAGTGCATTATCCCATTACATTATCCATGCTCTATATACTGACCTTGGCTTTCTTTGGCTGGGGTCATGGATCATTGGGGTGGTATTCTTTTTTACGTTCCCATAGCTGGGGTATGTAGGGCTGGCTGCTGACCTGGGACACTCTGGAATATGGGGTAGATGACAATGTCAGTGAAGGTGGTGGTGGCGGCTCAACTTCTATTGTCTGTTTCGCACTCCTGGCTCTGAAGCCTGCAGCCCAAATTGTCAATTGTAGAGAACAGGCCTGACGTAGGAGTGCTACTGCCCCTACACAAAACTAACTCTCTGTGCTCAAAAGCTACTGTATGAACAGGGAGTGAGATAGAAGAAGAGGAGACAGGTATAGCAGTGGAAGAGTGAGCGGGATGAGACTGACTGTTTGCACTCCAGCCCAGGAGGCCTTTTTTCAAGGCAGGAAGTGGTGTTAGTTAATGTAACTGCTCATAGTTGTTGTGTTGAGGTTGTTTACTTTCTTGCCATGTTTTAACTGCTTACCCAGATCTTACAGATAACCACCCTTCTGTTATCACACTCGATTTCAAAGAATGCCCAGGCTGCACAAGTCCTGTGAGCAGACCTAACTGTCGGCCCGATGTTCCTGCTGCAACTAGTAGTAGCTGGTGGTACTGGCACTACTCTTTAGTTTTTTTGCGACACCCTACTGGTTGCTTTGGCAGGGTACTGCCTGCAACATCCTCCTCTTCCTCAACCCCCTTCAAGCTCGTAACATGACTCTCCCTGTCTGTACATGTTGCGTCAATCATCTTATCATCTTCCACCCCCTCTTCCTCTTCATCATCCTTCTCCTCCTGAGTGGACTTTATATCACAGTGAGCACCAAGTCTTCTCCCTCTGGTTGTTTGATCTGCCCAGTTGACATCCATGACATTGAAGTAGACGGGGGAATTTTTTGGAAAAATCGGGAAGATTTTATTGCCCAGCCAATCAAGATGAGTAACACTACTCTTGACTTCCCCCAAATGGCATATTGTAGATGTTGAAATATTGGGAATGTTGCATTTCAATATGCTCGATTCTTTGTTTCTGTAGATAAGAGGGGTCTGGCACAACTCATTTTAACACATGCATGGTTGGCCAAGTCAAGCATAAAGGTTTATGTCTCAGTCGTGAAAAATAGCTGATATTGATCTCATGTATAATGTATTTAAGGTTAGACCATTTCGATCATTTCTACTGTTTAGAAAGAAAAAAGTTTGCCACTTTGCTAGTGATGGATGAAGAAAGAGTAACTATTTTTCCTATCCATTAAAACACTACTGGAATAGAGGAAGGGGAAAGAGTATCGATGACATTTTCATGTTTGGGTTGGGTTGAGGATTTTTCAATTTGTTCCTTTTTGTTACTCCAGTAAATCTGAAAATTGTGACTCTTCTTATGCATGAAAAAAAACGATTTCCTGGATGAGACCACATGTTTATCTGTATACTTTATTGTAGCACAAGTGTCTTATTATGGTCTTTGAAATAACGTTGGAATGCAAATTAAGTGAGCTATTTCCTCAAAGATTTCAGACAATTGGAAATGAATCAAAATGTCAATACGGTTTATGATTTTCTCAGAAAGGCAGCTTTGAGTTAAGACAATAATGTTATGGTTTTGTTTGATGTACAAATTACATAATATATTTACTGAGTGCATCTGAACAATCTCCATAAAGGAGAATCCATGAAAAGAGATGAAAACATATCACATCGGCCATACACAGCCGGATTCTACAGTGCGTTCCAATCTACAGGTCATAATTAGCCCATATAAGAAGGTGACTGTATATCTACACAATCGGAGCCTTGACTCAAAACTGGGAATGTTGCCATTGACAAGATACCATATACACACCCATACAAGAGTGCCCCAAGCCTCTACGCTGCCTGAAGCATATGGTGCCCCCCCAAAACCCCCCCCCCCAAAAAACGAATTTTACAGGCATTGACATGATACTCAACACATATTTCACTGAAACTGAGACTTGTCTGAAGTGACAGAGTAATAAGGAGTGGCTACGATAGTAATTGACCCACTTAGTGGCCCAGATAGTTATAGTGAACGCCTTAGTGGCCCAGATAATAATCGTGACCCTCTTAATGGCCCTAGTAGTAATAGTGACCCCGTTAATGGCCCCAGTAGTAATAAAAATAAAATAAATAACTAAATCTTTTTATTTGTATAGCACCAACTTATTCTGATGCGATTTCACGTAATTTTTCTTTTTTTTCTTTATTACCCCCCACCAAGCTGGGTACTCATTTTACCAACCTCAGAAGGATGGAAGGCTGAGTCAACCCTGAGCTGGCTACCTGACCCACGTGGGGATTGAACCCACAACCTTCAGATTGTGAGCAAAAGCTTAGGGCTGCATTTCTACTGCCTTAACAGTCTGCACCACACAAAGCTCTAATACTATCCTATAGTGGACCTCCAGTGAAAAATAAATACTAACAGGGTGGCAACCTGCCGCCTGAGGCAACAGGCTTAGGTCGCTTCATAGTAGGGGCACCCCTGCATTTAGAGCATGCGCAGATACATACCAGGTTCTTTTATAATTCTACAATATTCCCATATATTATATGACTACCTGTTCCAAAACTTGCAAGCTTTCAAAATTATGTTTCCCGAGAGTGTCATAAAAAAGTTAGTAATCCCTTACCAAATATCATACATTAAAAGTTAGACAACCCATTTTCAAATAATAATATATTAAGGAATACTGCGTTAATAAAAGAAAGTAGCATATTTAAGACTTTCATTTGGCTAGAAGGAAAGTCTTTCTCCCTGGAGAATCTAGCACATCCATAAATTACATACATAACCCCTTAGTTTTAGTAGGAACCTTGCTTAATTTCTCCTGTGATAGTGTCACAGGACAATTGAACACTTGTTACTGAGTACCCATTGCTGATTGCTTCAGATTACGGCTCTTTTCTGGGGTTTCCATTTGCAAGATAGTATTGATCAGCATATCAATGTGGGGCCCCTCCATATTGGACAACCCCTTTAACCCCTTTAGTGGAACGCCCAGAAAATCTCCAAAAAATCAGTGTTGAAATGTGCTGAAGACTACCTAATCCTGCCACTGAAGGGGTTAAGTGTCATTGTGTCAGTAACAACTGTGATATCTATGAGAATTTCACATATCTTTGAAATAGATTCCAATTTTGATAACTGAATTTAGCATGTGTTTTGAATAGAGGATTTCACTAGTCCAAAAGTAGTATTATGCACAGTAGTCGTTAGACTGATAACATATTGCACATTGCTTATCAATATACAGTATTTTTAGAGTGTGGAAGGAAATGGAATCCAGAAAAAAAAGTATGAAACCACAGTTAGATGTAACCCTTATTGTTTGTGGAAAGGAACCGAATACCTCCTTGTTGTACAACACTATTGTGGACTGACTGCTGGTCAGATGTGGTGCCTACACCAGAAACCAACGTATTAGTCCTGACACTTTTAATTTGTTTGTAAACTACATGTTTGAAGAATGTGCATTCAACTAATTGGCTGATCTAATGTATGAAAAATATGCTAGGATGGAAATCAAATTAGTGGACATTCAAGACTGGAAATCCAAAACACTAGGCATCAGAGACTCAAAAACCAAACCACTGGACACCAACAACTGGTAAACCAAACAACTACACACCAGACCACACATGGAATTATGTGTACAGTTTGGGGCACCGGTACTCAAAAAGGACACATCAGAGCTTGAGGGGGTATAAAGGCGTGCAACTAAATTAATCAATGGAATTGGTGGACTACAATACCCAGAGAGGTTATCAATATTGGGGCTATTCACATTAGAAAAAAGACAGCTGAGGAGCGACCTAATAACTATGTATAAATATATCAGGCGACAATACAGAGATCTCTCCCTTCATCTATTATACCCAGGACTGTGACTGCAATAAGGGGGCGTCCTCTACATCTAGAGGAAAGAAGGTTTCTACACCGACATAGAAGGGGGTTCTTTACTGTAAGAGCAGTGAGAGTGTGGAACTTTCTGCCTGAGGACGTGGTGATGGCGAATTTGATGAGAGTTTAAGAGGAGCCTGGACGCCTTTCTTAAATGTTACAATATTACATGTTATAGTCACTGATTACTTTAGAAGGGTCAGTGATCTAGGGATCATTCCGATTACCAGATTGGAGTCGGAAAGGAATTTTTTACCCTTAGGGCTAATGCCCATGGCCGGATTTCCGCCGCGTGAAACACGGCGGAAATCCACAACGTTACACCGCAGCTATTAGGTTCTATTACAACGGAAGTATAGCGTGAATATGCGCCCCCCGCCCACCACCAGCACATCATGCGCTGTACTGCACATGCGCGCCGGCGCGTCATGCTGGACTCACACAGAGGATCCGGGAGGTAGGTATGGGGTCTTTGGGGCGGGTGCCGTGACGGACTCCGCTGCGTTATTCCGCTTGCGGAGCCCGTCACAGCCGTGAGCATAAGCCCTTAAGTGGGGAAAATTGGCTTCTATCTCATTTGAAGTTTTTTGCCTTCGTCAAGACCAACCTTGGGGAAAAATAGGCTGAACTGGATGGACATATGTCTTTTTTCGGCCAAACATATTCGGCTGAAGTAGATGGCCATTTTTTTTTACAGCCTTATTAATTTAGATGACTAATTAATGTATGCAGTAATTCTAATTCATATTGAATGTTTTCACTATGATATTCTATAGTTTAGACTTTGAGAAAAAAGTAGAAATTAATCCAATAATGTAAGGAGGAATAAAGGTAGAGATGGTAATACAAATTAAAGGGATTCTGTCATGAGGTTTGTACTGACCAAACCATGAGCAGCATGAACCTAGGACAGCTTTGCACAGTATCCCTGTGGATGTTTTATTCTGAAATGCTGCGGCATTTCAGAATAAGCACACTTTGAAATTTGACTCAGAGCTGAACTCTGTGTCATGGAGGTGGGCCGCACTGTCCTCTCTACACCCACATCATGCCGAGTGACAGAACTCTCCCTATACAAAATCTGTGAGAGAGCTGACCTCCATACATCTGCATGACATTCACCATCTTGTACTCTGTGATCATTCTGTGCTGCTCTGCAACATACACAATGTAGAATTTTACCATGTAGACACGTAACAGATGAGACGGTTGGGTGGTAGCCTGAATTGTTGCTGCACCTCCACGAGATGGGAGATAACTGGGTGTAAATCCAAGAAGTGGGAGATTAGATCCTGGCTTTTTCCAGCATTGTATGTAAACCTGGGTAATTGTTTAGGAAGGGCTGCACTACCAGGTTCATCACATGAACCAGGCAAGAGATGTGTGTGAGATTACCAAGGTGAAGGGCTGCTAGCTGGTTTACCCCATTGTCAAATATGATCTTGACTGGCTTCAGATTGTGCGGGGCCAGCCACGTGTCAACCTGGACCTGCAGAGCCATCAACAGCTCTTCGGCTGTGCTTTCCTAGGCATATGAGTTTTAGTACATCTTTTTGGCATTTACCATGTGCATCGCTGTATGGGGGGCGGATTTTGGCTCATATGGATATGTGTGCCAACGTGGAAGCTGTTGAAAGGTTGTATGAAGAGGTGGAGGAAGAGAGGAGGACGAAGGTGAGAAGGGGATAGACAGCTCTTTGGGGGGGGGGGGGGGGTACCATGAAATTTGGACCACTACTTTTCACCTTCATGCCGCACCTGCAAGACATTGACCCAGCATGATATGTAACTCCCTTGGCCATGCTTGCTGGACCACGTTTTCATGGTCAGGTGCACCCTGCCTGCACTAAAAGCATTATCACTCACATGGAAGTGCAGGCAGGGATGGCCTTTTGGGCAAGTAAATGGTGGCAGGGAATTTGTCAAGGTGGGTTAGCATAGAGCATTACGTTGTGAAAGGTGTCTATGTCCACTAGCCTGATAGGCAGTATTTCCATTGCAAGCAGCTGTGCAATTCTTGCACTGAGACTTTGTGATCATGGATGGTTGGGGTGGTATTTTTTATGTTCTCATAGCTGGGGGATAGGGGGCTGTCTGCTGGCGTGGAACATGCTGGAATATGGGGTAGATGAACATGTTGGTGAAGGTGGTGGTGATAGTGGCAGCTCAATTTCTGTTCTCTGTTTCCCACTCCTGGCTCTAAAGCCTGCAGCCCGATCTTCAACTGTGGAGGAGAGGCGTGAAGTAGGCATACTACCGCCCCTACACAAAACTGCCTCTCTGTACTCCAAAGATACGACATGAACAGAGAGGGAGATGGAGGAAGAGGCTGCAGAAGAGGGAGCAGGATGAGGCTGAGTCTTTGCCCTCGGGCCCAGGTGGGCTCTTCAAAGCAGTGGATGGTGGGAATTAATGTGACTGGTCATTGACTTTGTGTTGAGTTTGTTTATGTTCTTGCAGCATTTTAAACATTTACTGCAGATGACTGCTCTTCTGACATCACTTGCGGTTTCAACAATGCCCAGGCTTCACAAGCCCTGTTAGCTCTAGGTCTTATGTTGATGCTGCTGCGACTAGTAGTAGCTGATGGTGGTGGTACTGCCCTTTTGTTTACCTCATCATCTTTCATCTCCTTTTCCTCTTCCTTGTTCTTTTCCTCCTAAGTGTCACAGTGAACACTGGAAGATGGCACCTCTATTTCCACATCCCCATCAGTACATATGGTCTGTGGAAGGTCAACCACATGCACCCTCATCTTCCCCTTGTAAGGATGAAAATGGTTGATCATGAGTGCGTTCAACATCTTGGTCTCCTCTCTCCAGTTGTTTGAACTGTCCGGTTGGCATCCATGAAACTGAATGATCAAACAGCTTCTCAGACTGATCCATGTGGACTGCTTTGGAGGGTGCAGAGGTTTTGGCATAGGATGAGGTAAAAGGATGTTCATGGCCAACTGGTGCAGAATGACTGCAGTGTGCCTGCAACTGGGAGGAAGAGGAGGTGTTGGTATTTGAGGCATGCTGTGTCATAAACTTTATGACCTGTTCTGATGTGCAAAATCACTTTTAGGAATGGCAGTGAGCTTTCCTCGCCCCATGCAGAACGTGGAACTGTTGCTTCAGTGGGAGCTGCTTGAATTGCAAACTTGGCTCATCCTCTACCGCTGCCACCACAACCACCACTGACATGTCCCCTACCTCTTGCTTTCTACATGTTTCTTTTTTATTTATTTTATTTGTTTCATTATGATTTTTTTTTTTAATTTACTTTTTAGTGTAGCTTTACGTAACTTATCAGCTAACTTTGTAGATCTTAGAAAACCACAGCTAGCTCCGTAAGGCCTGCAAATAATTTGTAGTGGCCAGACTGGCGATTTTAAGTAACGTCTGAGGCGGTTGACACACACTGTGTGTATTTGCTATTTCCCTGTTTGGTTTTCTTTTTGTTTTATATCAACAATTAAAAGCACTACCAACTAAGTAAGCTGCAATCCCTGGGAGACATAATATGTGAGAACAGAAGGCCACATAGTATAGTTTGTATATTTGTGACCTGTCTCTGTTTGGCACAACATAACCGAAGTCCCCAAACCCCACTTCTAGCTGCATAAGGTCTGCAAATCATTTATAGGGGCTGGACTGGTGGCTTTGAACGATGTCTGAGGCTACAAACAGAGAACTGCAATATTCCCCACACCAAAGCGTATTTTGTCTGTCTGCTGTGCTGCTATATACGTTGACAGCAGCAGAACTATATCCTCTCTCAATATATAGACCACGTTTCATATAGGCATATAAATGTGATGCAGCACACTTTCTCTGCTCCCTCCAACACACCAGCAGCATTATATCCTCTGTGGAATACTGACCCTAACAACAGACCACATGTTATATTGGCATACAAACCTGATGCAGCTTCTCTGTCCTGAGCTCAACTGTAAAATGGGCGCTGGCTACAATGTGTCTGTGTTATATATGGTCATGTAATACAGGCCATGAAACTGCTGCCCATATGGAAGAGGGAGAACATATTTGGTGACATCAGCAAGGTGCCCTGACTGCTAATTGGTTGCTTGCTGACTTTTGCAGCAGGCATTAAGGAAAATTTGATTATCCTGCAATTTTCGACAAAACATTGCTGCAGACTATCCCAATTCAACTTTGTAAAAAATCAGGATGATTTTATCACGCGGTCAATGAAGAAGAGCAACACTAATTGCAAGGTCTGTTTTAAGCCTCCTTCACACAGGCGACAGCGATATCACCGCAAGAAGATCACAACGATATTGCATTTTCTCGCAGCAATATAGCGATTTTGTGTCTTTTGCAGGGACTTTTTTGAAATATAAGCCCTACCCCAGAAATAAGCGCTGGCTGCATTAAAAAAACCAACAAAATACAACATACACCTAACAGGCGCTGTCTACTCAGCCGCACTTCTCCTTGTAGGACCCCGGCACAAGTGCTGGGGTAAAAACATAAGCAAGTGTGCCTGGGACCTGCGACGAGAAGTGCGGCTGAGCAGACAGCGCCTGACAGGTGATGTATTATGTTTTGTTTTTTTTTAAATGCAGATAGGGTTTATTTTAGGGCTTGGAATGTATTAGCGCATCAGCCCGGGATTTATTTTTGACTTTGCAAACTCTGTGCTATTGAAAAAAAAAAAACTGGGAAGATAAGTCCTGTCTAGAGATGAGCGAGTATACTCGCTAAGGACAATTACTCGATCGAGCATTGTCCTTAGCGAGTATCTCCCCGCTCGGCAGAGAAGGTTCGGCTGCCAGTGCGGGTGATAGGTGAGTTGTGGCAGTCAGCAGGGAGGAGCGGGGGGGAGAGAGGGAGAGAGAGATCTCCACTCCGTTCCCCCCTGCTCTCCCCCGCCGCTCCCCGCTCCTCGCCGGCAGCCGAATCTTTGTTCCCGAGCGGGCAGGTACTCGCTAAGGGCAATGCTCGCTCGAGCAATTGCCCTTAGCGAGTATACTCGCTCATCTCTAGTCCTGTCCTATCTATCTCACACATAGAAAACCTACAAGCGAGAAAGATAGGGTAAGGGTGAATACCCACTTGCATTTTTCTTGCGCGTTTTTTTCACGTGATTGTCAATGGGACTTTCTGATGTTAAAAACGCACGAAAATTGCAAAGCACCAACTTGTGATGCGTTTTCAACATTAGAAAGTCCCATTGACAATCTCGTTAAGAAAACGCAGCGTGAAAAAAATGCGCAAGAAAAACGCAAGTGTGCAGGAGCCCTAAGTCCTATCTTTTCTCTCCTGTAGTATTACCCCCCCCCCTAGTGAAAATGAAACCCTAGATATCAATGGTTTCGTTTTGTCCCGTTATGCAGGGGTGATTTTCACGGCCGCATAATGGGACAAAAACACGCCCATGTGTTTAAGCCTTAATACTGCATATAAAGTGCTAAAGTGGGATAAAACTATTAAGTGTTTCTAGAAGAAAGCAATTTCCATGAAATGTAAAGATTCCGCTTTAGTAGGGATGTATTCTATATCACTCCTTACTTCATTTACACTTTCCGCACTCTGTGTAATTGCCCATGTGATTTAATATACTCAATAAGCCGTTTTTAAAGTTTACCTGTCATTTATTCTATGCGGAGGCTGCTGTGCTTCATTTCCCTGCAATGATTTAAAACTATAGCATGTCATGGAAAATAGTTGTCAGCATAGATGTGCCAAGTGGATATTATTAAAGGGAAGGGTTCTGCTTTTTTGTGTGTGTTTTGTTATTATTACTTAAAGGGAGTCTGTCAATTCAGACATAATTTCCAAACTGCAGGAGAGCTGAACAGATTGATATATAGTGCTATGGGGAACGATTCAGTATAAGTTATACTTCATTTATAGCTGAAGAGTCCAATGGGTGGTCCTACCAATGATTGACAATCCCATGGAACTGCAGGTCCCAGGAGCACAACGTGCCATGGATCTGTGGCAAAATTCGCTGCTTATCCACATATTTCTGCTGGGGTTTAGAGGTGGAGTCCGCATGGAAAAATCTGTGTCGCATTCCGCCATGTGAATATAGGCTTAGCAGTGATTGAAAGTGGATGAGAGGCTAAAGCTGCTCATAGACATTAGGTTTTCGAATGCCAAAGATTCAATTCGGTGTCTAATTTACATGGGCCAAATTCTCGGCCCGATGTAACGAGCACCAATTAAAATGTTTGTCAATTGGGGCTTGTTTCATTTTCTCTTACATGGTCTGAGAATCGGTTTACACCATTATGATTGTTCGTTCCCATAGGCTGGATGTACATCTCCCTGTTCACAAAAGCAGATGGCCTGATAATCAGCAAGTGTAAAAGGTCCATTAGTCCTGTATCTGAGAGCAAAAACACATGGGTGCATGGGCTAATATGCTCACCACTACAGAGCATAAAAGCATATGAACTGTGTTTTTTCCCCCAGACTATTCAAACTCCGTGCTAGTGTGTGTGAGTTTGAAAAAAAAATTAAAAAGTGGGAATCTAGGTCCTGCCCTAACTTTCTCGCCAGTAGTATTAACTATGTGTGAGAAAGATAGGGTGAGTCCTATTTTTCCTTGCGTATACTGTTAATGGACGATGGATGGTTTAATTTCGTCTTGTTATGCGGATGCTATTTTCACAGCCACCTAGCGGGACTAAAACACTTCCATCTGTTTAAGGCTTTAATATCCTGATCAAGGCAGAGAACATTCTGGTGCTCTCAATGGCACCCACATGCCTCAGTAGATCCCTCCATCTCCATTTCAATGGGATCTAATGACAATTAAAAGTCTAAGGAGGACAACCTTGAAGTTAGTTTTTCGGATCCAGCAGTTTGGATTCTAACCACTTTCCGTCTTAGGGCAATTATTGTTTGAATGAGCGAATGGCCAAATATCATCACCACTAGCTCGTTTGCTCTCCTGCAGCCTGTTTAGACAGGCAGATACAGCGTAGGCTAGTTCAAACGGGAAACCGTCAGAATCATTCAGTCTTTCACGTTCATTAAACAAGTGAATAAGAGTGACTGAATGATTGCCGTTTAAACCAAACAATAAATGAACAAGCCAATGATGATTTTTATGCCTACATAAAATGAGCGACGAACGAAAAGTGAGCGATTATCGTTTGCCATTCAGTTGTTGGCTCGCGTTTAGACCAATGATGTTGTTCACTTTCACTCATTTTAATGGTTTGTTCAATGCTAATTGTTCCGTCTAAAAGCATCTTAACCAATTTCTATTTTCATGATAAGCAGCAGATCGAGCTGTCAAAGACCTATCCCCCACTATTGTGTATTTATTCAAATATGCATGTGAATGTTGGGGGGGTGATAGCTATCGACTGTTCTACCAAACTATACAACGTCTATGGTCAGCTTTATTGCAATGTCCTTCACCTGGAGCCAAAAGTTCAGTTTGATGCCCTAGCCCAGTATCTGAATACTGGTAGGTTGTGCTGCTGGAGTTTGTTGTTCTACAGGGTTTCAGGAGCACACCTGCACAGGTGAGGGTTACTTGAACTGGCTGGGTGTGGTTGTTCAGGTCAGCGGATTCCCTGGGTCAGGGTGTAGATATATACCCCAGCCCCTCTGCAATGAGGAAGCTGTATTTCCTCAGTCTTGTCTGCTGTGTGTGTAATGTCTGGTCAGCTTGCAGCTTGCTGTGTGAGTAGTGTCTGGTCAGCCTGCAGCTTGCTGTGTGAGTAGTGTCTGGTCAGCTTGCAGCTTGCTGTGTGAGCAATGTCTGGTCATCTTTCAGCTTGCTGTGTGAGTAGTGTCCTGTGCTGCCTGTTTTGTATCTTGCTAGAGTAGGGACTGCAAGACACGAGGAGCCTTGTCGGGCCTTGCAGCTTAAGTTCATTGATCAATATATGAACTAATCCCTTGTTTTTATATTCAGCTTTAGCGTTCGAGATTGTGTGGTAAGTGAGTTTGTGCATTGAATGTGTCAGTTCCACCTGGTTGCGAGTATCACCCTTTCAGGGAGAGCAGGGCCGAGGTTCCAGTGTGGGGCCGCCTTTATTGAGGCGATCGCTTTGCTTGTAGGTAGGACCAAGTCATCTTCCCTGCAGCACAGGGTCAGTTTCCCCTAACCTGTGTCTTCGGGTCATGTTCGTGTAGGCCCGATGCTTATTTGCGCACAAATGTAACAAATATCTTAGACAAAGAAGAGAGGCTGAGTGGCATCCCCCTGGCACTCGAGGCTCATGTCTTAAACTGCCTACCTTTCTTGTTAAGTGTTCACTCTGACCTACATTTGACTTATAATTGTAGTGGCCCATAGTTAGGAGTCCCCTCCAGCATCTTAGAATATATGTTTTATGTCTGGCTTTTGTTATTGTCTTGTTTGTGGAGTCCACCAGATAAGTGTATTAGCACTTCCAGACATGAAAGGGTTAATATCTGGTCATGTCTGGTGTTGTCTGGAAAATGTATCTATTTGTCTAACTGTTGATTGGTTTGTGTCCACGTGATGGATGGATGTAGAAAGAGTTAGGCCTCCTGCACATGTGCGGATTTGCATTGCGAAATCCAGAGCGGGATTTCGCATCTGGATTCTGAAGCAAATTCAGCATACTATGAGAAAATGCAATTTCCTGCCCATGAGCGGAAATCGATTGCGATTTTTCTGTTGCGGGGGAGAAATCGTAGCATACTGCGATTTTGTGCGAGCTATGCATGGCCAGCTTCCATTGAAGTTAATGGAAGCTGCCCGTCCCACAACCATTCTGCAATCATCATTAGAGAATGGTCGAGGAGCCACATAATCGCCATAGCGACGGTGCGGCTTACTCTGTACTGCGCATGTGCCGGCCGGTGCCCCAGCCGACACATTCACAGCAGAGGAGAAGATGGCAGAGAAATAAGCTGGGGTCACCGGCTGGGCACTGGGTCAAACTACACTGCTGGAATCCCACAAGCAGGGTCCGACCCGCCCGTGTGCAGGTGGCCAAAGTTAGGAGAGTGAGGGCAGTAAGCGTAGAGAGTGGTAGAGAATCAAGGGAGTAAGGAGGAAGGAGTACGAATTGGTTTGTAAGTGGAAAGATGGAAGAAACTGTGAGATGGTCTGTCACTCATGCTTGGGCCCAGCCATTCCAGGAACCCTCCATATAGCTGCTAACCTTAAAGAGAATGAAAGCCTGGACATGATGGAAACACGTGGGTGTACAGTGCAAGTACCGCATGTATCCGGAGATATGAAAAACCTCTGTTTAGCGAGGAAAAAGTGAGTGTATGACAGTCGAGAGAGAGTTTTGCTGGGAGAAAGATCCGACAGATAACTGAGACTGTGGATTATACAAATGCCCTGAGAATCCACACCGCTTCAACACTACAACTTGTTCTGTTCAAAAACTGTTTTATTGATCCCGATGAGTTTAAGAAAGGCAGGAGGAGCTACTCTATGAGGAGACTGACGCAGTTTGAGAAGAAGTGATACCGCCAGAGAGAGATAAGGGAGTGAACCCGCTCTGTGCGGTGCAAGCCTAGCTGAGAGGTGGAGTAGGAACCAGGTAATTGAGCGTTAAGTGCTACCACCAGCGACAACACTCAGCATTCGTTGCGAACTGTGTTCAGCATCATGCCAACTTGAATAAAAAAAGGTTCAAAGCATGCAGCAAGCAAATGAATTTACCAATGAGTGTCCTGCCATAGATTCCATGATGCTCGACAGGATGTCCAGCTGATCGACGGAGGTAGGTCATAACATTATATACCCCTTGGGAGATGCTCCTATACGAATACCCCCTAAGCCAATCCCAGACCAGAAGATTGTGCCCCTTGTTACTCTCAGGGACTTTCAGATGTCATCGCTACAACAAAGTAAACAAGGACTAAATGGAATCACTGGTGCGTCATCACTGGAACGTTGGGGGATTGAACATGTTTTTAAAAATTCTATCACATTTTAATATATCACATTATCCTAAGACTCTGCTGTTAGGATAATTGTTTGAAATCTCAGACAACCCCTTTAAATAATTTTTGAGTCTGAAAAAAAGTGAGATTTAATTGAATAACAGCAGTGTACTTTGTGAACCTAGATCTGCAAATAGCTTTTCAATGGTTTTATTGTCCATGACTAGAATTAAGCAGTTAGCACACAATGGTACGTATCCTATTCTGAGTCTCTTCTCAATGATTGCAGCTTTAATTATCCTTAAAAGTATTATAGATTTCCCCGTCTCTCCTTTTTTTTTTTTTTTTTTAACATCGTTCCTAGTGTGAGCCTCTCGACTCGTATTTCTATGGTAACAGGCGTTTTAGAAGCCAAAAGCTCTCAATATCTCTCGAAAGTGTTTCTTCAAGCGCACACCACTTGAAGTAGATTATTACATCGTGTCACTGCAGAAATATATAGTGCGATGGTCCAATGTAAATTCTATGCAGCAGGAACACTAATGGCTTCAAGCGCTCCACAATCAGTAAATATTATTAGTACTCGGCACTTCCGACACCATCAGACTACAGAACTTCAGTGGTCTTGCCCCCTGAGTGTGCCGATTGTTTATTTGCACAGACAGAGTTATGATTTAACATGTACTTTTTTTCCCTATTGAAGGAATATTCATTTCCTTCCTTTTCCCTGGAGACAATATGCATGCCATACACAAGCAGAAATGGCCCTTTGAAATGTTTGCGCAAAGATGAAAGCTGACAAAAGAGAGAGCTAGAGACAGCTGGCCTGGTACTCATTTTAAGTTGAAATTACGAAATATACATTGGATCATTACGACATGCACAAATGGGAAGGATTATTGTATAGGTCCTGGAAATGACCACTTTGTAGATTCTTGAAAATGCCGAAACAACGAAGGACAACCATGGAGACATCAACTGTAGATGCTATGGTACAAATGGAGAGAGTTGGACCTCTTCAGGTTGGTAGCCCATGGCTTCTTTAAAAGGCTTTTCCCACTCAAATTTTTTTTTTTAAACTGTCCGCAACAGACTCCTGCTCTTTTTTGTGTCCACGGTCCTTATTTTTATTATACAGCATTACAGCTGCTTTGTTGTGGTCTGGGACCTAGTGGTGCATCACTTCTGATAAGCAGGGTCATTATCCATTAGCAGTAGTGATGGCTACTACTTCTGGATTTCTCCAAATGCCCTACTTCGTCCCGCCCACTACTTTTAAAATTACTATATTGAGACTCAGAGTTAGTCTCTTATAACCCTTCTGCATGGCAATAAACCTGGACAGGAATCCATGGGGCATAAGTTCCGTTCTAGACAATGCATGTGCGGGACTAAGCAGGATTCAGCTAATACAGCAAACCTGCTTCTAAATATCTATTTCCACCAGCAGTGTTCTGAAGACTCGCACTCATTCATATGCGACGCTTTCAGATACATCGCGAGTGACTATTAACACTATAGCAATCTCCGCGAACCATATAGGAGATGAGCTCCCCTATTCAATCTTGAACCAGGGTCAACCTCTTTGTTTCTTTTTTGTTTTTTGATCTATGTTTGTAAGTGTCATTTGTGAGCCCATGATTTTAGAATTATTTAATAAAAGTTAGTAATTTTAATATCCATATCTGTGAAGGGTTTCTGATATAAAACATATAGATTTCTATACCACTGTGATTTCTTCTAGAAATGTCCATCATGGGTAAAACTTGGCAAGCAACACGAATTGTGAAATTGGAAGATGTGCTGTACATTGGTCTTAATTGTTTCCGAATGGGACAACCCCTTTAAGAGCAGTAGGCTTCATCATAAACAAGGTAGAGAAGAAGAAAGTTGTAAAAAAAAAAACAGGTCTACCTGCAGCGGAATGGAGGAGTGAGGTGTCATGGAATGTGAACGACTTCATTTTTGTTTTTGACTAGGGGGCCACTCTCATCTTTGCATACACTAAATGGCCACTTTACTAGAGACACTTATCTATTAGATCAATAACCTCCTTTGGCCTTCAGCGCTCCAAAAATTTGTTTTGGCATAGATTCCACAAAGTGATTAAATTGTTCTGCAGGAATATCGGCCTATACGGACAGGAAGCTTCTTGAAGTGGTCACAGATTTGATAGAGACACTGACATGCTCTGACCAGCTGCTAAGAAGGGTTCATCAATTCAAGTGGCTTGCACGAAATTCTGAACCTCCCATTAGCATGATGCAACAGAAATCTGGATTCATCTGACAGGAGATGTTTTTCCACTGTTCAGTGATCCAAATTTGCACTCTTTTGACCACTGGAGTCTCATCTCAGCACTGGAACTGATCATCTGCTGTTGTAGCTCATCCATGTTAAGGAACAATGAGTTGTGCATTGAACACGTTAATTAGAGCACTAGCATTGTATTCGGCTACAATTTATTTGACAATACACCGCCTGTGTTACGGTACT
This sequence comes from Eleutherodactylus coqui, assembly GCF_035609145.1. NCBI lineage: Eukaryota > Metazoa > Chordata > Amphibia > Anura > Eleutherodactylidae > Eleutherodactylus > Eleutherodactylus coqui. Next base: position 69,771,837 of record NC_089837.1, on the reverse strand, counting down.
AGTGGGGTGCCTAGGTACGCACAGTGCAGGGCTCCCTGATCTTCACCCACGCCACTGTCCCTTCCTGGAGATAGCCCTAATGGTGGACACGTCCGGGCCGCCAACTCTGACCCTACGCTTCCTAGGGGAGGACAGGCAGGGACTGCCGTACCTATGCAAGAGACTACTATCCACTAGCACCGACAGGAAAGGCAGATGACAAAACCAACACGAACAGTACACACAGGACAGAGGCAAATGGTAAGGCCCTGGCTGATAACAGCGAGGTCTAGCGGACAAGCTGACAGAAGCAGAATACAAACAGAACCAGACTGGAAAACACTGGCTGATAACAGCAAGGTCTAGTGGACAAGCTGACAGAAGCAGGATACAAACAGAGGCAGACTGGAAAACCCTGGCTGATAACAGTGAGGTCTAATGGACAAGCTGACAGAAGCAGGATACAAACTGAGGCAGACTGGAAAACCCTGGCTGATAACAGCGAGGTCTAGCGGACAAGCTGACAGAAGCAGGATACAAAACAAGGCAGACAAGCTAGCAGACTGATGGAAAGGCACAAAGTACCAGGGCCAGATTACCAGCAGGTTAGAGTAGCAGGGCTACTCAGCAGACACTGAACACTGAACACAAAGTACAGGACCAGACTGAACAATAATCGGCAACTCCCAGGCAGTCAGAGCTGGATATTATAGGAAGGCGGGAGGAGCCAATAGGTAGATAGACCTGTCAATCACCAGCACACCTCTCAGACACATAGCAGGGTAATTAACCTGACTGAAAAGCACAGGAGCTGTTAACCCTGGCTCGTCTTGACAGAACAAGGTGTGCTGGAAAAATTAACTATGAGCAGACAGGCGTAACAGCCTGTTCATGAGATTGATTCTTGATATCCTCCTCTGACCCATTTCATTGACAAGTTGTTTAGGTCTACAGGACCCCCTTTCACTGGATTTTTTCCTCTATCACACCATTCTCGGTATACTCTCCACACTGCAGCATTAGTAAACTCCACAGGGTTGACTGTTTTTGAAATCCTAGTCTAGGCCAGTCTAGCACCGATGACCAGGCCTTGTTGAACGTTGCTCAGATCACTGAATTTTCCCATCTAATGTGGATTCACACTCAGACAGATCCATGGAAAACTTGCTTGCTTGATTTTTTGCGGCACTCAGGGGCCATGTGTCTTATTTCCATCCAGGGGAGCTACAATCATGAAATGGCCGATGTCTCTACTAAAGTGGTTATTCAGTGTATGTCTTCATAGAGAACTTTACAATTTAAAGTGGTCTTCCAGGATGTTAGTATTGATGTTTCAGTCTTAGAATAGTGCATCAATATTTGATCATCATAATAAAAGGTCCAAGGCATTCCCCCTTTTTTCTTTACAAAGGTACCCATTGGGGATTGAGCAGTAAGACCAGATACAACCACCACAGTATTGACAGGTCTGTATCTGTGTAAGCAATAAGGAAGAAGCAGTGGGTTCCCTTCATTGTACTGCTTGGCAACAGTCCTGGAAGAGCAAATATTGATGGTATATCTTAATGATAGGCCATCAGTATTTCCTTTAGGCTACCAACATACTTGCCGTGTGCGTGAGTTGTGCCAGATAGGCTTGGATGCAACTTGCATGGGACACCACACAGACACTTGCCCATGTGCTGTCCAATATACATTGACTTGCATTCAAATGTTCTATTTCTTGTCCATGATACAGACAAGAATAGGACGTGCAGTCCATGTCTGCGTGAAAAAGCTCAGTAGTGTGTGCTGTCCCATTAAATATTATGGATCCGTATATTGTTCGTTTTTTTAAACGTATGACACGCGGATGAAAGAAACGCTAGTATGTTGCAGGCCATATTCTAATTATTCCTGTATCTTTTAGTGGATAGATAGCTTCCTGTAAAATCTCACATTTACCAATAGACTAGGATTAAAAAATAAAGCTTTGTATACTCCTCTCAAATTTAAAGGGGTGCAGGAAAGGCAGGATGTCCGCACGATAGGTCATCAATGGTAGCTTAACAGGGGTCCATTGCCAGTGACCTCTGCCAATTAGCTGGGCCTGTGTACTTGGGCACTGAGCTGATTTCTGCAGGAAGCAGACAGCTCCATGCCTACTACAGTGGCTCGGTTTGGTATTGCAGGCCCAGCTCACATTGAAGTGAATGGGAACTTGGGCTGTGATGCCAAGCCTGGCCATTGCAGTGGGAACAGAGCTGCCTGCTTCCTGCAGAAATCAGCTCATTGTATGAACATACCAATCCAGCAAACAGCTGATCTACTATTGATGGCCTCTCCTGTTAATAGGCCCTCAGTAGTTTACAACCTGACAGCCCTTTTAACCCTGGTAATTTGATTTCACCAGTGCTTTAAATTATTGAAAATTAGAGCAGAAAATAAAGGCGCTAAAAAGGGACTTGGAATTTTTTTTAAAAATATACCATGGGCAACGACTCCACTTTTTCATTTATACCAATTTTGATCACCCCTATTGATTTTATGCACTCCCATCCTCTGTCAAACCCTTATGCAACACCAGTAAAAAAAAAAGAGTGGTATAGTAGTATATTATCCCTTTTAAAACGCGGAGGCTGAATAGAAGGTGGGCAGACGTGCTGTTTGGGGGCATCTTTGGTTGTTATACAGTGTATGAAAACCCATATAATGCCTATCTAAGTGGCTTCAGCTACACAAAAAATTATCCCATAATTCAGGATAGAGAATCAATGTATTATCGCTGGAGGTTCAACTGCTGGAGCCCCCAGAGATCACAAGAGCAGCCCACCTGAATTCCTACTTGGAAATGGAGCCAGGATGTACATGCGTGATCATCGCTCCATTCATTGTCTATGGAAGTAGAATAAGAGACTACACTGGCTTTATAAAAGTATGGCGATGCAGCATGGCCACCTTTGGGGAACAGGTTTGCAATTAGTCAACTACTGATCAAGCTTAATGGGTGCACAAATTATTCATTAGGTCTGGAGGACTGCTTAATGAGCAATTACAACAGGAAGTTCTAATGCTCCCCAGAGATTCCTTCAGGAAAGACTAGATATAAACAAACAGATGGGACATGTTGAGTGAGACTGTTCTGATGTGTGAAGTTTGTGAGTATTGCAGTAGGGTAGCTCTCAGGTCTTCAGCTACACTAAGGTGGACTAGTCTCATTTTTAACAACTCTTTTAGAAACCTCTTTACAACATGACCAGAATGAAGACCCAACACTAGGTACTATTATTTTTGCAATTCATACATAATGTACTGGATGGTTTGGCACTACTATTTAGTCACCATCATTTTTTTGTTTTTGCAATATATGGTAGTAGTGGAGGTGCTTTGTATTATCTAAGTTAAAGCATGGAAGTGCTGCTTAGCTAAAGTATGGCACTGTTTTTCGGACACCATATTGCAGACTACCGTTAAGGGGGTTATCACACCAAGAACATGTATCGCCTATCTATAGGATATGTGATAAATGTATGGCCCCCTGTGAACCAACCAATGGGATTGAGGGATCATGAGAACGACGCACCGAGTCTCTGTAGTGATTGCAGTGGTGGTACACGCTCATGACCACTGCTCCATTCACATTTATGGGACTGAGGAAGATAGCCAAATGAATTACTTGACTATTTGCATAGACAATGAATGGAGCAGTGGCCATGGATGTACTTCCCAGTTCCATTTACAAGGGGAAATCCAGGTGGGCCCCTTTTGGGATCTATGGGGGCTCCAGCAGTTGAACCCCCAGCGATCATACATTTATTTTTTTGTCCTGGGTTAGGGACATGGGCGTACATATAGGGGGTGCAGAAGGTGCAGTCGCATGTGGGCCCAATATTGTCAATGAAGCTTTATAGTTGTGGGCCCAGTTCCAGCTTTTGCACTGGGGCCCAGCAGCTTCAAGTTACGCCTCTTCATAGAGGATATTCTTTTTTGTGGGATAACCCCTTTAAATAAGCACTGTATGGTTATTTGTACACTGTATGAAACTACACTATACAGCAGCATCAACCCAGCAGAAAAAACTGCAAAGGGCACTATCCAACTTAAGGTAAGCCCGATGTATATATGTTTGTTTCAATAAATGCATACATTTTTCAAAACTATTTAGGAACATGTTCTCTTAGGACTCTAGGTTATATTTGTTCCTCTATTATAAGTGGTATCAGGGGCGTAACTATAGAGGATGCAGGGGATGCGGTTGCACACGGGCCCAGGAGCCTTGGGGGGCCCATAAGGCCTCTCTTCTCCATATAGGAAGCCCAGTACTACGAATAAAACATTATAGTTGGGGGCCCTGTTACAAGTTTTGCATTGGGGCCCAGGAGCTTCAAGTTACGCCTCTGAGTGGTATAAATGGGTATTACTTTTTTTTTTTAAAAGGATGTACCTTTACATAGCCTAATACTGTCAGCACTGATTGGACAAAGCTAGAGTTTAAAGGAAATCCCCCAAGTGGTAACACCCAGTTGACATTTAATTCAGAACTTTTTAGGTGGAACAATGCAGAGTTCTAAGAAATTATGTTCCAATTACCTCTTCATGAAGAATACAAGTATTTGGTAAAACAAAGAAGTAAGGAGGGCCGGCAGGCGCTGTTTAAGCATATTTCTTTCTCTCAGATGGACATGTACATTCCTCATAATATATGTATTGAAAATGGTTGTCCGGGATCGACACCAAATACAGTAGCTGCCTGACAAAAGGTAGCCTTATATACAAAGCAATGCCAATAAAATAGGGGGGAAGACCTTCTGACAGGTCCCCATTGTTTAGCTTTCTCCAAATATTGTTTCACTTTTCTTCCAGGTCTAAGGAACAGTTTGGGTGACATCACTTCTACATAAAGGGGTGTTTTTGAGTCTCAGTCGTTGCCACACATCCTGCAGATCTGGATCTAATCCAAACCTTACATCCTCTGAGAGGTTACAGGTCATACAAAGGCCTTTTAGAGTTTGTTGAAGTAATCCCAGCATTAGCATTATCTTCTCTACAATAGTGTTTAAGTAACTATCAAAAAGTTAACATCCCACCCTTCCTGTATTCCTCCTTGGAAATTAAAATACAGACAGTCCTATTTATATTTTACAAGCATTCCAGCTGAAAGGGGAGAGGACAGCTGGAGTTTCCTCACTCTGGAAAAGGCAATTCTTTGTTTTGCAAATTGTAAAAAATTGAATTTTTTAAAGGAAATTCTGAAAATTCAATTTTTTAAAATTCCTTCGATTTTTCACTTTTTCCTAAGGACTTTCCTAAGTACTTTTATATGGGCCAAATTCTTGTTCAAAATAATATTACCAGTAATTGACAAGCAGGTTGATTGGCACTCATCTACTGTAACTACGATCGTTTGTCCCCATAGGCCACCTGCAGGGGCGTAACCATAGTGGATGCAGGGGATGCGGTTGCACCCGGGCCCAGGACCCTTAGGGGACCCATAAGGCCTCTCTTCTCATATAGTAAGCCTAGTAGTATGAATAAAGCATTATAGTTGGGGGCCCTGTTACAGGTTTTGCATTGGGGCCCAGGAGCTTCACGTTACGCCTCTGGCTACCTGTATAGCTCCATGTTCACACAGGGAGTTGTACTGATTATCAGTGAGCATTTTTATGCTTATTGAAAGTCCACAACCAGCTGATGAAAGGGCATTAAGCCTGACAGTTGGGCTAAGAAACATTCGGGCAAACATTCGTGCCTGACTGTCAGGAATTAAAATATATGGAACGGCTGCAAGTAAATGTATAAATCAATCATAAAACACGCCAAATCTATTGTGTACGTTCTAATGTAAGAGGGTTTTTCCATAGGTAATAAGTTTAACTAAAGTTGTGTTATATTGCTTTCTAGTATATGTGCTTTCTTGTTTTATGTAACTTCAATTTAGTGGCCATTTTTGTATGATGGTAATGGCGCGTCGCCTTGTGATGATGCAGTATTGGGTGTCACAAATTAAGACTGCACCAGATTGATATAGGAGCAGAAGTGAGTGAGTCATGATGCAGCAAGTGAGCGGGTGAAAAGTCACGTTGGGATAGTAGAGAGGGTTCGAGAGCAACCGTTGTGAGATAGATGGCAGTCGAGAGAACAAGCCGCTGCAGTCAGAGAGTGGAGCAGCTACAACAGCGCTCAACTTTGAAAGCTGACTGTCACCACCAGCTACTCTTGTACTATCTGGCCTGTGAACCTATGTTGTAACTACTGGACTGTGTGTTTCAATTAGTAAAGTCTTGCAAGCATGTGGCCAACTCCTGCTTATTTACTGCCACACCAACTTCTGCCTAACAATCCATGTAATTGGGATTTCTATAGCGCTTTCCTCATAACCTGAAGGTTGCAAGTTCAATCCCTGAATGGTACAGGTAGCCAGCTTCAGGAGTTGACTCAGCCTTCCATCCCTCTGAGATTGGTAAAATGAGTACCCAGCTTGGTGGTGGTGGTGGTGGTGGTGGTGGTGGGGGTAATACATAAATTACCTGAAAGCGCTGCGTAATAAGTTGGGCTATACAAATAAGATTTACTTTATTTTATTTATGCATAAAACTGTCTGAGAGCCTTAAAAGCTCTGAGAATATTATACAGGGCTTTTATGGCTCTTAGACAGTGTTCTACACCAGTGTTCAGGACCAGTTAGAGTGAACTGAACCAGTAGAACCCTTTTCGGGTAGGACTTTGCTAAAAGCTAGATTCAAGTTCCTTTGTCAGGTGATCAGTGGCACCTTCACATGGTCCAATATATTTTTAGGTATGTTCTTGCACAATCATCAAGCCTTGTAAAAGGCACTTGTAGTTCTTCTTACTAGTGGCAATCACAATTCATTTCATGACTACTGCTGTCCAAAGGAGTCATAATAAGGTCTGTTGGGTTCCCTTATTTTGACAGTTGGAATGGTGTTGAAATAAAGCGAAATTCTTCACATCAAATCTGCCAGAGTCTGTGATGTGAACAGAGCCTATTGCTGTCTGCAAACAATTTTCCTGCTCTGGGCACACTTGGGATTTCTATAGGTACTCATGTTTCCTTCCACATTCCAATGAGATACTTCCAGTTCAGCAGGATTCCCAAGAAGTTAGCTTAAATCTGTGTGGCTATCTAATACTTGGAAATAGCATAAAAAGTGGAAGATAGGCAGCACTTCAAAGAAAATCAGCTTTATTGCACCCATGCAATAAAGTAGACTTTCTTTGAAGTGCTGCCTATCTTCCAGTTTTCATCCTATACTAGGGACTTTGGATTGGGTCTGAGAGGTGTGCACTGCTATATTGGATATTTTGCTGCTATCTGTTTGCTAATATATGGGAGTGATGATAGCTTTAGATTTAGCCAAGGACCATTGTGAATATGTATATGTATGTATATATATATATATATGCATATATTTAATATATATACATAATGTGTACACATATATATTAAATATATGCAGTATGTATATATTTCTAAATAATGTTATTAATTTCTGTGTGTGTGATCCTGTTTTCAGAAGCGGTGTCGTGTGTCCTTAAGGAGAGCACCCAAAAAATGTGTGGGGAGAGCTAGGGCGTGAGTGGACTAGGGGATGGTATAGTCTTCCCTTAAAGGGGTTGTCCCGTGCCGAAACGGGTTTTTTTTGTTTTTCAATAGCCCCCCCGTTCGGCGCGAGAGAAACCCGATGCATGTGTTAAAAAAAAAAAAAACAGATAGTACTTACCCGAATCCCCGCGCTCCGGTGACTTCTTACTTACCTTGCTAAGATGGCCGCCGGGATCTTCACCCACGGTGGACCGCAGGTCTTCTCCCATGGTGCACCGTGGGCTCTGTGCGTTCCATTGCCGATTCCAGCCTCCTGATTGGCTGGAATCGGCACACGTGATGGGGCGGAGCTACGAGGAGCAGCTCTCCGGCACGAGCGGCCCCATTCAGAAGGGAGAAGACCGGACTGCGCAAGCGCGTCTAATCGGGCGATTAGACGGTGAAATAAGACGGCTCCATGGAGACGAGGACGCTAGCAACGGAGCAGGTAAGTGAATAACTTCTGTATGGCTCATAATTAATGCACGATGTACATTACAAAGTGCATTAATATGGCCATACAGAAGTGCTGAACCCCACTTGCTTTCGCGGGACAACCCCTTTAAGGAGAGCACTCAGAAAGGGTGTGGGGACACCTAAGTAAGGCGACTTATAAAGCAATGCTCCTCTGGGAAATTTATGAAAATAAGAGGTATTGATCCTTTTTTCTTGTGTGTAAAAAAAGGAAAGCAGCTTGCATTCTTTTCTAGAGTCTCTTAGCAGCTTCACGTGGACATATTTGCACACACAATGCACAAAGAATAGAACCCATTGATTTCAATGGATTTGTTCTCATTTTCCACACGCTTTTCTGTTCCGTGCAAAAAATAGAACATGCTCTCTTTTGTGCGCACTTGTGCACCAAAGGGCTCCATAGAAGTCTATTGGGGGGGGGGGGGGTGCAAATGCATACGCAATAGCGCAAAATCATGGCGAAAAGAACACATCTGGCCTCATTAAGCTAAATAACCTTTTAAATCATAGTGGGGGGGGGGGGGGGTGTCAAACGTCCATGTTAACATGCCTGACGTGCAAAAAAATTGCAGTAAAATGCACCAATATGCGCATAAAAGTGCCTCTTTCACAACACAAATGCGTTGGCCTGAGGCACGCACAAAAATGCATACATCCCTGTGAAGCTGCCCTTGGCAACTTACAAATGATCAATGAAAAACGGATGTCATCCATGTGCGCATAATTTATTGTACGCACCCATTAACTTGAATGGACGGCTGTCATTCAAGAAATTGGACCAGGATTGGATATGCTAAGACATGACATTGGTCCGAATAGCTCTACTGACTATACTGGTCCATGTATTGTCTATGTGCACACATGTCGGCAGCACACAGACAAGAATTACGCCCGCCTGAATAAGCACTTAGTCCATTATTGCAAAAAATATATAAAAAATCAATTTTATTACTAAGTTTCCCAAATTGTCTTCTTGTCTTCTGATTTGTTTTGTAAAAAGATCATAAAATAAAGGGATCAGATTGTGTTTTACCATTAGGTATTGGCCAAAAAAATTGACATCCTGTAGAGGGCGATAAAGCTATGTATCAGCGAAGAGTAGTTTGGAAATCTCAGCGGTGAAGAACAGCTATTATTTAAGAAGCAGAATGATCATTGGATATCACATTATGGCAGCTGATCGTTTTACAGTAAGCAAGTGATTCAATGAAACGATCTACGAGTTCACCTGAATTCTTAGAAATAAAAATTACAATTTGTAGGGAAATGTGCACAAATAAAATTGAACAAATTGGTATAATTTAACACTAACACTCAGTGGGCATGTGCGGGGTCCCACAGTGCAGATTTAGTAAGAGTTGGAGCACATGAAACAGTAAGAAAATAATAGTCTTGGCAGCTAATTCAGCAGTACAGTCTCTTTAACTTGGCACACAGTTTTAAAGTGTTGTAACAGTTTCAAATACTTTGGCAAAGTAATCTGTAGTCGTTGACAATGCGGACTGTGGAACCTTGGCAACACTGTTCCGGCTTACTGGTTCTAGCAGAATTAAGTGCAATCTCTTTACTACCCAGTAATCTCTTAGTACATCAACTCTGTCTTTACTATATGTGATGCTACTGACTCCACCGTCTGTGTGACATACATCATAATTGGTTGCTTTATAATCACAATCTCTTCATATATATTTATATGAAGAGATTGTGATTTTTCGTGCAAGGCAAGAAGAGATTGTTGTGAGGATGGGCGTGGGTGCCCTTCCCAGCATACCGTTCGGCTAACTCAGTATTTGCATATTTGCTGATTTTCTGCAGTGTCCAAATACTTTTGTCCATATGGTGTGTATATATGTTAAGCAGGCCAGACGTAACTCCATGGACACTCAACACGGATCTCAATGGTGTACACTCAAAGTCTTCTGATGGCGTGCTTTCACTCTGACTCTGTTGAGCAGGTCAATGATTTGAGCTCCCACAGCTACAATAATATGATTGCCTGGGCACCTTCTTTGGATAGGAGGCTCCAGGACTTCTTCTGTAGCACAGACATGTAGGGTGCACCCAACCTCTCAGCAGGCTTCTGGAGTTCCTCTGGCAGCTCACGACTCAGACCACACTCAACCTTTCTCCAACTACATGCTTATTTGCGAATTTTGGCTATATAGTCTACACAACAACTTGTGTGGCACACCCCACCTTTTATACCTAAGCAAGCATCACCCTGGGGGGCAAAATGTGCACTACAATACCATTCGCCCATTAGATGGACATGGTTTGCCCAGCATGGTACACAGTTATGCAAACCTTCAAAATAGCTACTATGACTGTGATTGAACCCAAAACACAAAGCCCACAGGGACTGCAACACTTAAAGGGGTTAACTCAAAAGACAACTTCCTTTTAAAAGGATGACCCCCAAGCAATTAGCTGATCAACATGGGTTGTATGATAAACCTCCTTATTTAACATTGATACACTATTGCAGTGAGCCTTATTGAAGGCTATTGCCCGCATATCCGTGCATTTTACTGTACTTTTCTGTACAATGTCAGTAATTTTGAAATCTGAGAGTTGAAGTCAACAGTCCTAGGTATGTTTTATGTGTCTAGGATTGTTATATACTGTAAATGTGGATTCACTATGGATTGATTTTATGTCTTTAATCACTTTGATCCCATTGAATTAGGAATTTTGTAATTCTACATACAATTTTTAAAATAAATTAGATATTTTTTTCCAAAAATATCTTCAATTATTCAGTATTTTTTAATGTATCTGTATATGCATTGAAAACACCAGCTAACAGTAAGACATTGGATCTTATAGTTCCTAAATATATTATACATTAGTGTATATTACATAAAAAAATTCTCAGAAGTCTAAACAGTGTCCCCCTACCACAACCCCCAAACACCAGCGATTCTTAAGATGCCCATAAACATTCGACTTAAGTTGAAGAAGACGGACGATTTCAAACAAAACAATTGTTTGTTGATGGAAATGTAACAGCAGATGATTGCTTCAGCTAACCGATGATAGACCGCCGTCGTATGGAAAGACGTTGGCCATGGTTGACATTTTTGTCTGACAGTCGGACGTAGGCTCTTGTCTTCAGTGAAATATCTTCTGTACTTTGTGCACAAACAATCCTTTGTTGAAAGTACATTCCCAAAAAGATCTTTCCCCTATCAGCCGGGGTTACGGAACATTTATGGCCACTTTGAACAACTGTGATGGTTATTATGGAGTAACGTGTGTGGCTGCATCTGCAAAATAGATGTTCACTAGACTATCGTTTAGTTTTTCAACAGACGAGCGCAAAGTTTTGGAATTTTTCGTTTTGTGGTTCAAACTCTATGCTATTGCACACACACAAAAATAGCCAAAATATAGGGCAAAACGTATAAACCCTCATTCAGTAGTGGTTGAATTAGCAACTTAAGCTACCTTTACATGGGACAGTTATTACCCGAAATATTACTGAGGGCTTAAACAGATGGGCGTGCTTTTGTCCCGTTTTGGACAAAACAGGACGGAGCGAAACCGTTGATTTCAATGATTTTGTTCTCACTCGCCAGTTAATAGTACATGTGAGAAAAGATAGGGCGTGGAATAATGGAGTTTGAAGGGTAAAACAAAAAGATTTTTACCTTGGTCATGCACAACTATGCTACGTAGTGGTGAGCGCACTTGCGCATACGCCCGATTAAAGAAGTCCTTAGCCCTTAGTGTTGATGGCAAAATCCATAGAGGAGTTTAAAAGGGGACTTGATGTCTTTCTGGAGCGGAAGGACATTATCTTCTATATATATAAAATTGAATGTATGTCTGCGTGTCTGTCTGTCTGTTTGTCCTTTATGCGCTACTACACCATTCATCCGATCGCCATGAAACTTTGGGAAGTTGTTGAGTACACTCCTGGGAAGATTATAGGCATAGTACAACTATCCTATGATAAATGGCGCGCGTGCGAGCGTCGTCGACAGTTACGCCCCCCCCCCCACGTAGATCGTTCGATTTCCATCACTGCCACTAATTCTCTCACTTCCCAATGTTGTAGAAACATGAAATTTGGCACGAGAATTGATTATGTCATAAATAGGAAACGCTAATGGGTCCCAACTCGATTATTCAATTCTATGCGCCAAAGAATTAGCGTCCACATTTTATGTACGGAATCTAATTTTCTCGCTTCCCAATGTCATAGAAACTTGAAATTTGGCACGAGCATTGATTATGTCATAAATAGGAAAAGCTAATGGGTCCCAACTCGATTATTTAATTCTAGGTGCAAAAGAATTAGCGTCCAAATTTTACGTACGGAATGTAATTTTCTCACATAGAAACTTGAAATTTGGCACGGGCATTGAATATGTCACAAATAGGAAACGCTAATGGGTCCCAACTCGATTATTCAATTCTATGCGCAAAAGAATTAGCGTCCAAATTTTACGTACGGAATCTAATTTTCTCACTTTCCGGTGTCATAGAAACGTGAAATTTGGCACGAGCATTGATTATGTCATAAATAGGAAAAGCTAATCGGTCCCAACTCGATTATTCAATTCTATGCGCAAAAGAATTTTACGTACAGAATCGAATTCTCTCGCTTCCCAATGTAATAGAAACTCGAAATTTGACACGAGCATTGATTATGTCATAAATAGGAAAAGCTAATGGGTCCCAACTCGATTATTCAATTCTTGGTGCAAAAGAATTGGCGTCCAAATTTTACGTACGGAATCTAATTTTCTCGCTTCCCAATGTCATAGAAACTTGAAATTTGGCACGAGCATTGATTATGTCATAAATAGGAAAAGTTAATGGGAAGTTGTTGAGTACACTCCTGGGAAGATTACTAGCATAGTACATCTATCCTACGATAGGTGGCGCGCGTGCGAGCGTCGTCGACAGTTATGCCCCCCAGACAAAGATCGTTTGATTTCCATCTCAAGCACAAAAGCAAAAGGCATTATGAGCAACGGGATGAGTGTTCAACTACAAAATGATGCATCCGCCGAACGTATCACAAGACAATTCCTGGATATTGAGAATGCTGAGGTAAAATAAAAGCTGTGCTGTGATTGGTTGCTATATATTATACCGCTGAGGTAAAATGAATGCTGCGCTGTGATTCGTTGCTATTTTTTATATTGCTGAGGCAGAATAAAAGTTGCGCTGTGATTGGTTGTTATTTCTCTTACTGCTGACGTAACATGAAAGCTGCACTGTGATTGGTTGTTATATTTTATACTGCTGAGGTAACATATAAGCTGCCCTGTGATTGGGTGTTATATATTATTAAGCTGAGGTAACATGAAAGCTGCGCTGTGATTGTTTGTTATATATTATACCACTGAGGTAACCTAAAAAAGCTGCGCTGTGATTGGTTGTTATCTAGATATATAAAAACGAATGTATGTCTGTCTGTCTTCGCAGCAACGCGCGACGGGTAAGCTAGTAGGTTATAAATCTTAGGTCAATTGTTAATCCAGGTTTACAGGCAGGTAGGAAATATTAGGGGTTTATCCAGGGAACAGTCTGATTGCCATTAGGGAGTCAGGAAGGAATTTTTTCCCCAAAAGGGCTAATTGGCTCCTGCCTCTTGTTTTTTTTTGCCTTCCTCTGGATCAACAACACAGGAGGATAGACAGGCTGGACTAGATGGACATTGTCTTCATTCGGCCTTACACACTATGTTACTATGTTAGCCCTGTAAATAGTTCAGCTATGAACGACTGCCTGTTGACTGCGTATCGAGGAAGGCGGCCGGAAGAGATCCCTGATCCCCTCCACCTTCATTCACAGAACGCTTATCAGGGCTCCTGCTGACGAGCGTTAGCGTACATATGCTCGCGATAGCATGACATAATAGCCTATGAAGGGAGCACAATTGAGGGCTATGGCGCATGTATCTGTGCATTTTACTGTACTTTTCTGCGCTGCCAGGCCCATTCACACCCGCGCCAACAGGCTGTGCAGTTTAGTTTCCGATGTTATCGATTAACACTGCAAAATCGCCCAGATCAGTGCACGACTTCGTGCAGACCGGGTGCGCACCCCCATAGACTCCTATGGTTCCTTGGGTGCACAAAAGATGAAGCATGTAACGTATATTTTCGCACAGGTAAAAATTTAGGGCAAAAAACCGCAGAATGTGAGGGAACTCATCGAAATCAGTGGGTTCTATTCTCTGAATTTTGTGCGCGCCTGCAGAAGACCTTACGGGAGCGACGGTCGGACGGTAGTCCGTGGGATGACTGTCGGGCACATAAGTCTCTCTTGTATAGGTACCTTTACTTCCATCTAATGTGTCTTGAACATAAGGGTTTTGTTGGTTTTATCAGCTGGTGGTTCCCCTCCTTTACTGCCCTTTTATCTGACATGAGGGTGGAGGTTAAATTACTACACCAACTTTTGTGCGTGTTTGCAGACATAAGATAAGCACATACAATGCAGGAAAATGTGTTTCAAAGTGTTGTGTGAGGTATTTTAATTGCGAAATGTGCCATGCTTATTTTACTGGTTTATTGCTGCTAGGGAATGTAAAAAAAGTAGGAAATTGGGTATACTAAAAAACAGAAGGTTCTTTAATGTTACTTAACTAAATAGTCCTAAAGACGTGGCCATTATCCAATGAATGTTCTGTTTTTGTTTAGTTTTTTTCTATATTGCAACATTTTACAACTCGGGGCCGTAAAGCCAAAGATATCTCTCATGATAATGTCGCAAATATCCTTCATGTCTATTGGATTATGGATTTTCTCAAGTAATAGTGAACTAAATGCTACGAATGGAGCTCTTACGTTCTTTTGCCTTGGTTGCTGTTGCGCAGATTTGGGCAGTCATGTGAGATAGTGAATAAAAAAATAAATAAATCAATCTTGTTATTTGTATAGCACCAACTTATTCCGCAGCACTTTCAGGTAATTTATTACCCCCCCCCCCCCCCCCCCTGCCAAGCTGGCTACTCATTTTACTGATCTCAGAAGGATGGAAGGCTGAGTCAACCTTGAGCCGGCTACGTGAACAAAGCAGGGCTTGAACTTGCAACCTTCAGGTCATGAGTGAGAGTTTAGGTGAATGATGTTTCTAAAAGGAGGAGTCAGCGGTTCTGGGTTCATCCTCTGATGTCCCAGAGTGCCGTCTTTTGCTCAACTTACAAAATTGATGAGCATCTCCATCTCAACTCAGTTGAGCATTCTTCCAAAATGAGATGATCCTAAACAATCTCCAAAATGCCTTCCCTGCAATTAGCTGCAAACTTCATAGTGCCCTGACAGGTGGCTGTTTTTCATTCATGTTCGTGTGGAGTTTGTATGCATTTTCGCACCCCCATAGACTCCTACGGGGACCTTTGGTGCTCAAATGTGCACAAAAATAGAGCTTGTTATGTATTTACATGCACGATAAAAAGGCACGCTCAATCAATGGATTCTATTGTCTGTGGTTTGAGTAAGAGAATTTCCCTGCGCAAATACGCTCGTGTGAAGGAGCTCTCAAGGGGTTTTGCCCATCACCAAAGGTGTTGGCATATCAGTGGGGGAGTTGAATTCCAGGACTCGGTAATCCTGCCAACATGGTTGTGAGTTCAAGGAGCGCCATTGTGCAGGAAAAAACTTTGAATGGGCTTCTGCCCTAAACCGGTTTTTCACCCCCTTCATTCTCAGGATCAGTTAGGGCCCAAGCAGTTAATCCCACTTATCAGAAAGTGATGATATGTCATAGTGCTAAAAAAAAAAATATAGTAATCATCTGAAAATCGGCAAAGTCATTAACGCTTAGGGCTTGTTCACACGCCATTTCTGAATTGCACTTTGCTTTTATGTCATAGGAACAGGGAAATGGAATCCCTGGCCAGAACAGGTCACGGAACTGAATAGAGTTGAATATACCCCATTGACTTTATGCTCTACAATTGCGCTATTTAATCCTGCATTTAATGGAACTCCACCAGAGAAGTGCTCTTATCCGTATGTCTATGGCCAATTTTGGTGGTTTTGCAATATAATTATTATTAAATAATTATTTATCCTTCACTAAATGCTCTACTGAGTAGGTCTACAGTATCGAATATCTCCAACATCTCGTAAACACAAAAAGGGACATATAGGCCTAGACAA